>NC_041383.1:69247726-69276171 GCF_002162155.2 Triticum dicoccoides
GCACAAAGTAGCCGCCCCTAGGGTTTGTATTATTGTGGATGTTTGATTGTAGTATATCATAGAGTTGATTCTCAGAATAATAGCATAATCACTACAGACGGGGCCCGCTAGTTTTATAGCTGAGTCGGCAAATGGATGACAACTACAATAACGAAAGAATGAAGTGCTACAGTTAAAGTGATAACGGTACAGTAACACGACGAGCCGTTGGATTGACGATGACGTTTTGAATCTAAGCCGCCCGTTAACTGAAGACGCGGGCCTGACAATACCCCCGGACGAAAACAAACTTGTCCTCAAGGAGGTGATTGGTTGAACCAACGATCGATGGTCGCCTTGAAGAATGCAGGAAAGGTTTTCTTCATGAATGCCGCATCTTCCCATGAGGCTTCATCTGGTGGTAAATTTTCCCATTGGACCAGCCACTGAACTATAGGCAGATTGTTGCGCAGAATCTGACGGGTCTGCAGTACCATCATTGGTTCAGTTTGGATCAGTCCGCCTACTCGCACAAGATGTAAATCAGTACAAGTAATGGCCTTTCCGCCCCACATGTTTCTTAAGTTGGCTGACATGGAAAACCGGGTGGATGTTGGTACTGTCCGGCAGTAGCAATTTGTAGGCTACATGCCCCACCTTAGCTAGGATTCGGAAGGGGCCATAATACTTGCTCTGAAGCTGAATGTGAGTACGTAGGCCGAAAGCATTGAGCCGGTACGGCTGCATCTTGAGGTAAACCATGTCACTCACCTCCAAAATTCTCTCTGTGCGCTTAGGATCGACATCCTTCTTCCATACGAGCTTGAGCAGCAGATAACTTGCTCTTCAGGTGTTGAAGCAGTGCATCTCTGTCAGTGAAGAACTGCAGAGCATCATCTGTCATACTGTCAGGTAGGATGTTCTCACAAATATTGGGAGGTGGAAATCCGTATGCTGCTTCAAATGGTGTCCTCTTGAGAGATGAATGGTAGGAGGTGTTATACCAGTATTCAGCCATGGACAAATGGTTTGCCCACTGCTTTGGTTTTGTGGAAGTCAAGCAGCTCAAATAGTTCTTAGTGCATTGATTAACTGTAAGTGCATCTAGTGCCCCTTAATGATTTTGGTGTATTGAAGACTTATAGGTTAAGAGACTGATGCGTTTGTGAGTGTACACAGGTCTATAAGTCTATGAGGAGCTTGATATTTACAGAGAATGTCGACCCCTAAAAATGAAGTTCTTCGTCTGAAGACTTTGGATGTCTGAAGACTTTCTGAAGACTTTGAAAGTGAAGAAATTGGTGTGACCTTAAAGACTTGGAAATCATTCGAGGAACATGAAGCTTGAAGACTCTTGTTTTTACTGTTTCATTTTATCTTTCTTGAGTCATAGGAAACACCGTACTGTTAAAGGGGGTTGAGGAAATACTAAGGAAAAATTTCCATGTGATGCTCAACTCAAAATCCTACACCTACCAATCCTTTCGAGTGAAGCCATTGGAAATCCCGCACAGTTCAGTCATATTCTTCAGTGATAGAGACGAAGTTCTTCTGGTCTCTGAGGAATTTGTTCTGAATGAGGAGTTAGGAATTCGCTAGTGCGGATTGCCTACAAAGTGAGGAACATGATAGCCCTGAGGTATTTGAGAGTCAAATATTCTGACTGTTGCTGTGCCACGCGCCAGCTGTCCCAAAATATCTATCCACCTAACGGTAATATCATTGAAGGGCATTTATGTCTTATCATGTATGGCTGCTCCCTAGGCTATAAATAGCCGCCCCCTACAACCACTAGTTGGTTGGCTGCTCCGAGAGAAACTGACACTTGTCATTTGAGAGCAACCCATCCTCCGAGGACTTTGAGTGAAAATCATCAAGTGGGGAAATCCCAAACCCAAACCTACAAACACCAAAGTGATTGAGCATCACTGAAGAGATTGATCCTGCGTGGATCCGATGCTTGTTTCCTTTGAAGACTGTGCTTCTTCCAGACGGTTAGGCGTCAAGGTCTAGAGCATCCAAGAGGAATTGTGGATCGCTGAGTGACCGAGTTTGTGAAGGTCCGGAAGTCACCTGATGACTTACCACGAGTGATTGGGCGAGGTCTGTGTGACCTTAGCTCAAGGAGAATACCGTGAGGACTGTGTGTCCGGGACTGGGTGTCCTCGAGTTTAAATACTCAGCCGCTCCAACCATATGTACAACTGAGACAACACTTGGAACTGGTCTACCAAATCATTGTCTTCACCAAGCCTACTGGTTCTATTTCTTCAACTCTTTCATTTCCTCATCTCTGTTGTTGTGTGCTTGTTCATATCTGTTTGAAGACTTTTGACTGAAGACTTTCTCAATTTCCTCAGTTCAGTTTCTTCAGTCTGTCTGTCTTCATCTTGTGTTATCATGTGTTACGCTTTCTGTACTCTGTGCTTGTCTTCATTTCATCATGATGACTATGCGTGTGTTCTGCTATGTTTACTTTTGAGTACTTATTCTGCTGCAAGTAGTTCTTCATTTAGGAATTTCCTCACCAGCAAATTCCTCAATGAAGAATTCATAAAAATCGCCTATTCACCCCCCCTCTAGTCGATATAACGCACTTTCAATTGTTATCAGAGCAAGGTACTCCCTTGTTTTGTGTGATTTTGGTTTAACCACCTGGAGTTCTAGCTATGTCGACCGCAGGTATGATCAAGGTCTCTGCTGGGTGTCCTACCTTCGATGGCACAGACTACCCCTACTGGAAGAATAAGATGCGAATGCATCTTGAGGCAATTGATAATGATCTCTGGTATGTTGTGGAAAATGGTGTTCCCTCAGTCACACCTTCCTTGAATGCTGCTGATGTGAAGAGATTCAAGCAACTCAACTCTCAAGTGAAGAATATCATATGTGGCCATCTGAGTAAAGGGCAATATGGTAGAGTGAGTGCTTTGGAAACTGCTAAGCTTATCTGGGATAGGCTCTCCAAAGTAAACGAAGGAGGCTCAACTCAACGTGACTCTCGTGTCGACGTTCTTCGCAATCTCTTCAACCGCTTCAAAAGACTCGACAATGAAAATGTTCAGCAAACCTTCGATTGCCTCACTGATATCTCAAATGAGCTTCAAGCGCTTGGCGCCACTGATATCACCGACCATGAGGTGGTGAAGAAATTGCTGAGATCGCTCGATTCTTCATTTGACACTTTGGCACTGATGATTCAAGAGCGTGCTGATTACAAGTAACTTGATCCCGCTGATATCCTCGAGAGGCTAAACACTCATGAGTTCCAGCTTGCTGAGAAGAGAGATTGTTGGAAATATGCCATAGAGGCAATAATAAAAGCATTATTATTATATTTCCTTGTTCATGATAATTGTCTTTTATTCATGCTATAATTGTATTATCCGGAAATCGTAATACACGTGTGAATACATAGACCACAATACGTCCCTAGTAAGCCTCTAGTTGACTAGCTCATTGATCAACATATAGTCATGGTTTCCTGACTATGGACATTAGATGTCGTTGACAACGGGATCACATCATTAGGAGAATGATGTGATGGACAAGACCCATTCCTAAGCATAGCATAAGATCGTGTAGTTCATTTTGCTAGAGCTTTTCCAATGTCAAGTATCTCTTCCTTAGACCATGAGATCGTGTAACTCCCGGATACCGTAGGAGAGCTTTGGGTGTACCAAACGTCACAAAGTAACTGGGTGACTATAAAGGTGCACTACAGGTATCTCCGAAAGTGTCTGTTGGGTTGACACGGATCGAGACTGGGATTTGTCACTCCGTATGACAGAGAGGTATCTCTGGGCCCACTCGGTAATGCATCATCATAATGAGCTCAAAGTGACCAAGTGTTTGGTCACGGGATCATGCATTACGGTACGAGTAAAGTGACTTGCCGGTAACGAGACTGAACGAGGTATTGGGATACCGATGATTGAGTCTCGGGCATGTAACGTACCAATTGACAAAGGGAATTGCATACGGGGTTGATTAAATCCTCGACATCGTGGTTCATCTGATGACATCATCGAGGAGCATGTGGGATCCAACATGGGTATCCAGATCCCACTATTGGTTATTGACCGGAGAGCCGTCTCGGTCATGTCTGCGTGTCTTCCGAACCCGTAGGGTCTACACACTTAAGGTTCGGTGACGCTAGGGTTATTAGGAAGACTTGTATGTGATTACCGAATGTTGTTCGGAGTCCCGGATGAGATCCCGGACGTCACGAGGAGTTCCGGAATGGTCCGGAGGTGAAGATTTATATATGGGAAGTTGTCATACGGACACCGGAAAGTTTCGGGGGCATATCGGTATTGTACCGGGGCCATCGGAGGGGTTCCGGGGGTCCACCGGGAGGGGCCTGTTGGAAATATGCCCTAGAGGCAATAATAAATAAGTTATTATTATATTTCCTTGTTCATGATAATTGTCTTTTATTCATGCTATAACTGTATTATCCGGAAATCGTAATACACGTGTGAATACATAGACCACAATATGTCCCTAGTGAGCCTCTAGTTGACTAGCTCGTTGTGATCAACAGATAGTCATGGTTTCCTGACTATGGACATTGGATGTCGTTGATAACGGGATCACATCATTAGGAGAATGATGTGATGGACAAGACCCAATCCTAAGACTAGCACAAAAGATTGAGTAGTTCATTTGCTAGAGCTTTGCGAATGTCAAGTATCTCTTCCTTTGACCATGAGATCGTGTAACTCCTGGATACCGTAGGAGTGCTTTGGGTGTATCAAACGTCACAACGTAACTGGGTGACTATAAAGGTGCACTACAGGTATCTCCGAAAGTATCTATTGTTTTATGCGGATCGAGACTGGGATTTGTCACTCCGTGTAAACGGAGAGGTATCTCTGGGCCCACTCGGTAGGACATCATCATATGCGCAATGTGACCAAGGATTTGATCACGGGATGATGTGTTACGGAACGAGTAAAGTGACTTGCCGATAACGAGATTGAACAAGGTATTGGATACCGACGATCGAATCTCGGGCAAGTAAAATACCGCTAGACAAAGGGAATTGTATACGGGATTGATTAAGTCCTTGACATCGTGGTTCATCCGATGAGATCATCGTGGAACATGTGGGAGCCAACATGGGTATCCAGATCCCGCTGTTGGTTATTGACCGGAGAACATCTCGGTCATGTCTGCATGTCTCCCGAACCCGTAGGGTCTACACACTTAAGGTTCGATGACGCTAGGGTTATAAAGGAAGCTTGTATGTGGTTACCGAATGTTGTTCGGAGTCCCGGATGAGATCCCGGACGTCACGAGGAGTTCCGGAATGGTCCGGAGGTAAAGATTTATATATAGGAAGTCCTGTTTCGGCAATCGGGACAAGTTTCGGGGTCATCGGTATTGTACCGGGACCACCGGAAGGGTCCCGGGGGCCCACCGGGTGGGGCCACCTGCCCCGGGGGGCCACATGGGCTGTAGGGGGTGCGCCTTGGCCTACATGGGCCAAGGGCACCAGCCCCAAGAGGCCCATGCGCCAAGAGAAGGAAAAAAAAGGAGAGTCCTAAAGGGGGAAGGCACCTCCGAGGTGCCTTGGGGAGGATGGACTCCTCCCCATCCTTAGCCGCACCCCTTCCTTGGAGGAGGGGGCAAGGCTGCGCCCTCCCCCTCTCCCTTGGCCCTATATATAGTGGGGAAAAGGAGGAGCAATCATACCTAAGGCCTTTGGTTGCCTCCCTCTCCCTCCCGTGACACATCTCCTCTCCCGTAGGTGCTCGGCGAAGCCCTGCAGGATTGCCACGCTCCTCCACCACCACCACGCCGTTGTGCTACTGTTGGATGGAGTCTTCCTCAACCTCTCCCTCTCTCCTTGCTGGATCAAGGCGTGGGAGACGTCACCGGGCTGTACGTGTGTTGAACGCGGAGGTGCCGTCCGTTCGGCACTTGATCATCGGTGATCTGAATCACGACGAGTACGACTCCATCAACCCCGTTCACTTGAACGCTTCCGCTTAGCGATCTACAAGGGTATGTAGATGCACTCCCTTTCTACTCGTTGCTGGTCTCTCCATAGATAGATCTTGGTGTTTCGTAGGAAAATTTTTGAATTTCTGCTACGTTCCTCAACAGTGGCATCATGAGCTAGGTCTATTGCGTAGATTCTATGCACGAGTAGAACACAAAGTAGTTGTGGGCGTTGATTTTGTTCAATATGCTTGCCGTTACTAGTCTTATCTTGATTCGGCGGCATCGTGGGATGAAGCGGCCCGGACCGACCTTACACGTACTCTTACGTGAGACTGGTTCCACCGACTGACATGCACTAGATGCATAAGGTGGCTAGCGGGTGTCTGTCTCTCCTACTTTAGTCGGATCGGATTCGATGAAAAGGGTCCTTATGAAGGGTAAATAGCAATTGGCATATCACGTTGTGGTCTTTGCGTAGGTAAGAAACGTTCTTGCTAGAAACCCATAGCAGCCACGTAAAACATGCAAACAACAATTAGAGGACGTCTAACTTGTTTTTGCAGGGTATGCTATGTGATGTGATATGGCCAAAAGGATGTGATGAATAATATATGTAATGTATGAGATTGATCATGTTCTTGTAATAGGATTCACGACTTGCATGTCGATGAGTATGACAACCGGCAGGAGCCATAGGAGTTGTCTTTATTTTTTGTATGACCTGCGTGTCATTGAAGAACGCCATGTAAACTACTTTACTTTATTGCTAAACGCGTTAGTCATAGAAGTAGAAGTAGTCGTTGGCGTGACAACTTCATGAAGACACGATGATGGAGATCATGATGATGGAGATCATGGTGTCATGCCGGTGACAAGATGATCATGGAGCCCCGAAGATGAAGATCAAAGGAGCTATATGATATTGGCCATATCATGTCACTACTCTATTTGATTGCATGTGATGTTTATCATGTTTATGCATCTTGTTTGCTTAGAACGACGGTAGTAAATAAGATGATCCCTTACAAAATTTCAAGAAGTGTTCTCCCCTAACTGTGCACCGTTGCTACAGTTCGTCGTTTCGAAGCACCACGTGATGATCGGGTGTGATAGATCCTTACGTTCACATACAACGGGTGTAAGACAGTTTTACACAGCAAAAACACTTAGGGTTAACTTGACGAGCCTAGCATGTACAGACATGGCCTCGGAACACAAAGACCGAAAGGTCGAGCATGAGTCGTATAGTAGATACGATCAACATGAAGATGTTCACCGATGATGACTAGTCCGTCTCACGTGATGATCGGACACGGCCTAGTTTGACTCGGATCATGTAATCACTTAGATGACTAGAGGGATGTCTATCTGAGTGGGAGTTCATAAGATGAACTTAATTATCTTGAACATAGTCAAAAGACCCTTTGCAAATTATGTCGTAGCTCGCGCTATAGTTCTACTGTTTAGATATGTTCCTAGAGAAAATTATAGTTGAAAGTTGAAAGTTGAAAGTAGCGATTATGCGGACAGTAGAAAGCTTATGTCCTTAATGCACTGCTCAATGTGCTGAACCCCAAACGTCGTTTGTGGATGTTTCGAACATCGAACATACACGTTTTGATAACTACGTGATAGTTCAGTTAAACGGTTTAGAATTGAGGCACCAAAGACGTTTTCGAAACGTCACGGAACATATGAGATGTTTCGAGGGCTGAAATTGGGATTTCAGGCTCGTGCCCACGTCAAGAGGTATAAGACCTCCGACGATTTTCTTAGCCTGCAAACTAAGGGAGAAAAGCTCAATCGTTGAGCTTGTGCTCAGATTGTCTGAATACAACAATCACTTGAATCAAGTGGGAGTTGATCTTCCAGATGAAATAGTGATAGTTTCTCCGAAGTCATTACCACCAAGCTGCTAGAGCTTCGTGATGAACTATAACATATCAGGGATAGATAAAATGATCCTTGAGGTATTCACGATGTTTGACACCGCGAAAGTAGAAATCAAGAAGGAGCATCAATTGTTGATGGTTGGTGAAACCACTAGTTTCAAGAAGGGCAAGGGAACAAAGCGATACTTCATGAAACGGCAAATCAGCTGCTGCACCAATGAAGAAACCCGAGGTTGAACCCAAACCCGAGACTAAGTGCTTCTGTAATAAGGGGAACAACCACTGGAGCAGCATTACCCTAGATACTTGGTAGATGAGAAGGCTGGCAAGGTCGATAGAAGTATATTGGATATACATTATGTTAATGTGTACTTTACTAGTACTCCTAGTAGCACCAGGGTATTGGATGCTGGTTCAGTTGCTAAGTGTTAGTAACTCGAAATAAAAGCTACGGAATAAAACGGAGACTAGCTAAAGGTGAGCTGACGATATGTGTTGGAAGTGTTTCCAAGTTTGATATGATCAAGCATCGCACGCTCCCTCTACCATCGAGATTGGTGTTTGCGTTGAGCATAGACATGATTGGATTATGTCTATCGCAATACGGTTATTCATTTAAGGAGAATAATGGTTACTCTGTTTATTTGAATAATACCTTCAATGGTCTTACACCTAAAATGAATGGTTTATTGAATCTCGATCGTAGTGATACACATTTTCATGCCAAAAGATATAAGATAGTAATGATAGTACCACTTACTTGTGGAACTGCCATGTAAGTCATAATGGTATAAAACGCATGAAGAAGCTCCATGTTGATGGATCTTTGGACTCACTCGTTTTGAAAAGTTTGAGACATGCGAACCATGTCTATTGGTGTATATGCATGAAGAAACTCCATGCAAATGGATCGTTTGGACTCACTTGATTTTGAATCACTTGAGATATGCAAATCATACCACATGGGCAAGATGACTGAAAAGCCTCGTTTTCAGTAAGATGGAACAAGATAGCAACTTGTAGGAAGTAACACATTTTGATGTGTGCAGTCCAATGAGTGCTGAGGCATGCAGTGAATATCGTTATGTTCTAACTTCACAGATGATTCGAGTAGATGTTGAGAATATTTACTTGATGAAACACAAGTCTGAATTATTGAATGGTTCAAGTAATTTCAGAGTGAAGTAGAAGATCATTGTGACAAGAGGATAAAAATATCTATGATATGATCATAGAGATAAATACCTGAGTTACGAGTTTTGGCACACAATTAAGACATTGTGGAAATTGTTTCGCAATTAATACCGCCTGGAACACCATAGTGTGATGGTGTGTCCGAACATCATAGTTGCACCCTATTGGATATGGTGCGTACCATGATGTCTCTTATCGAATTACCACTATTGTTCATGGGTTAGGCATTAGAGACAACCACATTCACTTTAAATAGGGCACCGCGTAATTCCGATGAGATGACACCGTATGAATTATGGTTTAGAGAAACCTAAGTTGTCGTTTCTTAAAAGGTTTGGGGCTGCGACGCTTATGTGAAAAAGTTTCAGGATTAAGCTCGAACCCAAAGTGGATAAAATGCATCTTCATAGGACACCCAAAACAGTTGGGTATACCTCCTAATTCAGATCTGAAAGCAATATGGATTGTTTCTTGAATCGGGTCCTTTCTCGAGGAAAGGTTTCTCTCGAAAGAGTTGAGTGGGAGGATGGTGGAGACTTGATTGAACCGTCTCTTCAACTAGTGTGTGGCAGGGCACAGGAAGTTGTTCCTGTGGAACCTACACCAATTGAAGTGGAAGCTTATGATATTGATCATGAAACTTCGGATCAAGTCACTACCAAACCTCGTAGGACGACAAGGACACGTACTACTTCGGAGTGGTAAGGTGATCCTGTCTTAAAAGTCATGTTGCTAGACAACAATGAACCTACGAGCTATGGAGAAGCGATGGTGGGCCCAAATTCCGACAAATGGTTAGAAGCCATGAAATCCGAGATAGTATCCATATATCAGAACAAAGCATGGACTTTGATGGACTTGCCCGATGATTGGCAATCCATTGAGATAAATGGATCTTTAAGAAGAAGACGGACGTGGATGGTAATGTCACCGTCCATGAAGCTCGACTTGTGGCGAAAAGTTTTTCACAAGTTCAAGGAGTTGACTACGATGAGATTTTCTCATCCGTAGCGATGCTTAAAGTCCGTCGGATTCATGTTAGCATTAGCTGTATTTATGAAATCTGGCAGATGGATATCAAAACGAGTTTCCTTACCAGTTTTCGTGAGGAAAGGTTGTATATAATACAATCAGAAAGTTTTTGTCGATCCTAAGGATGCTAAAAGGTATGCTAGCTCCAGCGATCCTTCTAAGGACTGGAGTGAGCATCTCGGAGTTGGAATGTATGCTTTGATGATGATCAAAGATTTTGGGTTAGTACAAAGTTTATGAGAAACTTGTATTTCCAAAGAAGTGAGTGGGAGCACTATAGAATTTCTGATGAGTATATGTTGTTGACATATTGATGATCAGAAATGATGTAGAATTTCTAGAAAGCATATAGGGTTATTTGAAAGGTGTTTTTCAATAGAAAACCTGGATTAAGCTACTTGAACATTGAGCATCAAGATCTATAAGGATAGATCAAAATGCTTAATAATACTTTCAAATGAGCACATACCTTGACATGATCTTGAAGGTGTTAAAGATGGACCAGTCAAAGAAGGAGTTCTTGCCTGAGTTGTAAGGTACGAAGTTAAGACTTAAAGCTCGACCACGGCAGAATAGAGAGAAAGGACGAAGGTCGTCCCCTATGCTTAAGACGTAGGCTCTTCAGTATGCTATGCTGTGTACCGCACCTGAAGTGTGCCTAGCCATGAGTCAGTCAAGGGGTACAAGAGTGATCCGAGAATGGCTCACAGGACAGCGGTCAAAGTTATCCTTAGTAACTAGTGGACTAAGGAATTTTCTCGATTATGGAGGTGGTAAAAGAGTTCGTCGTAAAGGTTACGACGATGCAAGTTTGACACCTATCCGGATAGCTCTGAGTAGAGATACCGGATACATATAATGGAGCAACAATTTAGAATAGCTCCAAGTAGAACAGTTATTTGGAATAGCTCCAAATAGAGCGTGGTAGCTGCATCTAGGAGATGACATAGAGATTTGTAAAGCACACACGGATCTGAAAGGTTCAGACCCGTTGACTAAAACCTCTCTCACAAGAAACATGATCAAACATAAAACTCATTGAGTGTTAATCACATAGTGATGTGAACTAGACTACTGACTCTAGTAAACTCTTGGGTATTAGTCACATGGCGATGTGACCTGTGAGTGTTAATCACATGGCGATGTGAACTAGATTATTGACTCTAGTGCAAGTGGGAGACTGTTGGAAATATGCCCTAGAGGCAATAATAAATAAGTTATTATTATATTTCCTTGTTCATGATAATTGTCTTTTATTCATGCTATAACTGTATTATCCGGAAATCGTAATACACGTGTGAATATATAGACCACAATATGTCCCTAGTGAGCCTCTAGTTGACTAGCTCGTTGTGATCAACATATAGTCATGGTTTCCTGGCTATGGACATTGGATGTCGTTGATAACGGGATCACATCATTAGGAGAATGATGTGATGGACAAGACCCAATCCTAAGACTAGCACAAAAGATCGAGTAGTTCATTTGCTAGAGCTTTGCGAATGTCAAGTATCTCTTCCTTTGACCATGAGATCGTATAACTCCTGGATACCGTAGGAGTGCTTTGGGTGTATCAAACTTCACAACGTAACTGGGTGACTATAAAGGTGCACTACAGGTATCTCCGAAAGTATCTATTGTTTTATGCGGATCGAGACTGGGATTTGTCACTCCGTGTAAACGGAGAGGTATCTCTGGGCCCACTCGGTAGGACATCATCATATGCGCAATGTGACCAAGGAGTTGATCACGGGATGATGTGTTACGGAACGAGTAAAGTGACTTGCCGGTAACGAGATTGAACAAGGTATCGGTATACCGACGATCGAATCTCGGGCAAGTAAAATACCGCTAGACAAAGGGAATTGAATACGGGATTGATTAAGTCCTTGACATCGTGGTTCATCCGATGAGATCATCGTGGAACATGTGGGAGCCATCATGGGTATCCAGATCCCGCTGTTGGTTATTGACCGGAGAACGTCTCGGTCATGTCTGCATGTCTCCCGAACCCGTAGGGTCTACACACTTAAGGTTCGATGACGCTAGGGTTATAAAGGAAGCTTGTATGTGGTTACCGAATGTTGTTCGGAGTCCCGGATGAGATCCCGGACGTCACGAGGAGTTCCGGAATGGTCCGGAGGTAAAGATTTATATATAGGAAGTCCTGTTTCGGCAATCGGGACAAGTTTCGGGGTCATCGGTATTGTACCGGGACCACCGGAAGGGTCCCGGGGGCCCACCGGGTGGGGCCACCTGCCCCGGGGGGCCACATGGGCTGTAGGGGGTGCGCCTTGGCCTACATGGGCCAAGGGCACCAGCCCCAAGAGGCCCATGCACCAAGAGAAGGAAAAAAAAGGAGAGTCCTAAAGGGGGAAGGCACCTCCGAGGTGCCTTGGGGAGGATGGACTCCTCCCCATCCTTAGCCGCACCCCTTCCTTGGAGGAGGGGGCAAGGCTGCGCCCTCCCCCTCTCCCTTGGCCCTATATATAGTGGGGAAAAGGAGGAGCAATCATACCTAAGGCCTTTGGTTGCCTCCCTCTCCCTCCCGTGACACATCTCCTCTCCCGTAGGTGCTCGGCGAAGCCCTGCAGGATTGCCACGCTCCTCCACCACCACCACGCCGTTGTGCTGCTGTTGGATGGAGTCTTCCTCAACCTCTCCCTCTCTCCTTGCTGGATCAAGGCGTGGGAGACGTCACCGGGCTGTACGTGTGTTGAACGCGGAGGTGCCGTCCGTTCGGCACTTGATCATCGGTGATCTGAATCACGACGAGTACGACTCCATCAACCCCGTTCACTTGAACGCTTCCGCTTAGCGATCTACAAGGGTATGTAGATGCACTCCCTTTCTACTCGTTGCTGGTCTCTCCATAGATAGATCTTGGTGTTTCGTAGGAAAATTTTTGAATTTCTGCTACGTTCCTCAACAGGGTCACCCCTCTCGGAGGGCCTCATGGGCCGCAAGGGGCAGGGAACCAGCCCCTGGAGGGCTGGGCGCCCCCCCTTGGGCCCATGCGCCTAGGGTTGGGGGGGGGGAACCCTAGTGGGGGGTGCCCCCCTTGCTTGGGGGGCAAGCCCCCCTCCCTGCCCCCCCTCTAGATCTCATCTAGAGGGGGACGGCCCCCTTCCCCCTTCCCCTATAAATAGAGGGGCGAGGGGAGGGCTGAACACCTGATCCAAGGCGCAGCCCCTCCCCTCCCCAACACCTCTCCTCCTCCGTTGAGTGCTTGGTGAAGCCCTGTCGGAGTACTGCCTCTCCACCATCATCACGCCGTCGTGCTGCTGCTGGAGCCTTCTTCCTCAACCTCTCCTTACCCCTTGCTAGATCAAGAAGGAGGAGACGTCATCCGCTCCGTACGTGTGTTGAATGCGGAGGTGTTGTCCGTTCAGCACTTGGTCATCGGTGATTTGAATCACGGCAAGTACGACTCCATCATCACCATTCTCTTGAACGCTTCCGCACGCGATCTACAAGTGGTATGTAGATGCAATCTCTCTCCCATGACTCGTTGCTTAGATGAACTCATAGATGGATCTTGGTGAAACCGTAGGAAAAATTTTATTTTCTGCAAAGTTACCCAACAGTGGCATCATGAGCTAGGTCTATGCGTAGTTCTTTATTGCACGAGTAGAACACAATTTTGTTGTGGGCGTAGATCTTGTCAACTTGCTTGCCACTACTAGTCTTTTTCTTGCTTCAGCGGTATTGTGGGATGAAGCGGCCCGGACCGACCTTATACGTACGCTTACGTGAGACAGGTTCCACCGACTGACATGCACTAGTTGCATAAGGTGGCTAGCGGGTGTCTGTCTCTCCTACTTTAGTTGGAGCGGATTAGATGAAAAGGGTCCTTATGAAGGGTAAATAGAAGTTGACAAAATCACGTTGTGGTTATTCGTAGGTAAGAAAACGTTCTTGCTAGAACCCAATTGCAGCCACGTAAAAGATGCAACAACAATTAGAGGACGTCTAACTTGTTTTTGCAGCAATTGTCATGTGATGTGATATGGCCAGAAGTTGTGATGAATGATGAATGATATATTGTGATGTATGAGATCATGTTCTTGTAATAGGAATCACGACTTGCATGTCGATGAGTGTGACAACCGGCAGGAGCCATAGGAGTTGTCTTTATTTTTTGTATGACCTGCGTGTCATTGAAGAACGCCATGTAAATTACTTTACTTTATTGCTAAACGCGTTAGCCATAGAAGTAGAAGTAGTCGTTGGCGTGACAACTTCATGAAGACACAATGATGGAGATCATGGTGTCATGCCGGTGACGAAGATGATCATGGAGCCCCGAAGATGGAGATCGAAGGAGCTATATGATATTGGCCATATCATGTAACTACTATATAATTGCATGTGATGTTTATTATGTTTTATGCATCTTGTTTACTTAGAACGGCGGTAGTAAATAAGATGATCCCTTATAATAATTTCAAGAAAGTGTTCCCCCTAACTGTGCACCGTTGCTAAAGTTCGTCGTTTCGAAGCACCACGTGATGATCGGGTGTGATAGATCCTTACGTTCACATACAACGGGTGTAAGACAGATTTACACATGCAGAACACTTATGGTTAACTTGACGAGCCTAGCATGTACATACATGGCCTCGGAACACAGAGACCGAAAGGTCGAACATTAGTCGTATGGAAGATATGATCAACATAGAGATGTTCACCGATGATGACTAGTCCGTCTCACGTGATGATCGGACACGGCCTAGTCGACTCGGATCATGTAACACTTAGATGAATAGAGGGATGTCTAATCTGAGTGGGAGTTCATTAAATAATTTGATTAGATGAACTTAATTATCATGAACTTAGTCTAAAACTTTTGCAAAATATGTCTTGTAGATCAAATGGCCAACGCTCATGTCAACATGAACTTCAACGCGTTCCTAGAGAAAACCAAGCTGAAAGATGATGGCAGCAACTATTCGGACTGGGTCCGGAACTTGAGGATCATCCTCATAGTAGCCAAGAAAGATTATGTCCTAGATGCACCGCTAGGTGAAGCACCCATCCCAGAGAACCAAGACGTTATGAACACTTGACAATCACGTGCTGATGATTACTCCCTCGTTCAGTGCGGCATGCTTTACAGCTTAGAACCGGGGCTCCAAAAGCGTTTTGAGAAGCACGGAGCATATGATATGTTTGAGGAGCTGAAAATGGTTTTCCAAGCTCATGCCCGGGTCGAGAGATATGAAGTCTCCGACAAGTTCTATAGTTGTAAGATGGAGGAAAACAGTTCTGTCAGTGAGCACATACTCAAAATGTCTGGGTTGCACAACCGCCTGTCCCAGTTGGAGATCAACCTCCCGGAAGAGGCGGTCATTGACAGAATCCTTCAATCGCTCCCACCGAGCTACAAGAGCTTTGTGTTGAACTACAATATGCAGGGGATGGTAAAGACCATTCCTGAAGTATTCTCAATGCTGAAGTCAGCAGAGGTTGAAATCAAGAAAGAACATCAAGTGTTGATGGTCAATAAGACCACTAAGTTCAAGAAGGGCAAGGGTAAGAAGAACTTCAAGAAGGACGGCAAAGATGTTGCCGCGCCCGGTAAGCCAGTTGCCGGGAAGAAGTCAAAGAATGGACCCAAGCCTGAGACTGAGTGCTTTTATTGCAAGGGGAAGGGTCACTGGAAGCGGAATTGCCCCAAATACTTAGCGGACAAGAAGGCCTGCAACACTAAAGGTATATTTGATATACATGTAATTGATGTGTACCTTACCAGTACTCGTAGTAACTCCTGGGTATTTGATACCGGTGCCGTTGCTCACATTTGTAACTCACA
Organism: Triticum dicoccoides; assembly: GCF_002162155.2. Taxonomy (NCBI): domain Eukaryota; kingdom Viridiplantae; phylum Streptophyta; class Magnoliopsida; order Poales; family Poaceae; genus Triticum; species Triticum dicoccoides. The sequence goes on from NC_041383.1 coordinate 69,263,591, forward strand.
GCAGGAGTTGTGGAATAAGCGGAGACTGGCGAAGGACGAGGTGACGATGCGCGTCGGGAATAGTTCCAAGGTCGATGTGATCACCGTCGGCACGCTACCTCTACATTTACCTACGGGATTAGTTTTAAACCTCAATAATTGATATTTAGTGCCAAGTTTGAGCATGACCATTGTATCTGGATCTCGTTTGATACGAGATGGCTACTCATGTAAATCCGAGAATAATGGTTGTTCTATTTATATGGGAGATATGTTTTATGGTCATGCCCCGATGGTCAATGGTTTATTCTTAATGAATCTCGAACGTAATGTTACACATATTCATAGCGTGAATACCAAAAGATGTAAAGTTGATAACGATAGTCCCACATACTTGTGGCACTGCCACCTTGGTCACATTGGTGTCAAGCGCATGAAGAAGCTCCATGCTGATGGACTTTTAGAGTCTCTAGATTATGAATCATTTGACACATGCGAACCATGCCTCATGGGCAAAATGACCAAGACCCCGTTCTCTGGAACAATGGAGCGAGCAACCAACTTATTAGAAATCATACATACTGATGTGTGTGGTCCAATGAGCGTTGAGGCTCGCGGAGTATATCGTTATGTTCTCACTCTCACTGATGACTTGATTAGATATGGGTATGTCTACTTGATGAAACACAAGTCTGAGACCTTTGAAAAGTTCAAGGAATTTCAGAATGAAGTAGAGAATCAACGTGACCGAAAGATAAAATTCTTACGATCGGATCGTGGAGGAGAATATTTAAGTCACGAATTTGGTACACACTTAAGAAAATGTGGAATCATTTCACAACTCACGCCGCCTGGAACACCTCAGCGTAACGGTGTGTCCGAACGTCGTAATCGCACTCTATTGGATATGGTGCGGTCTATGATGTCTCTTACCGATTTACCGCTATCATTTTGGGGATACGCTCTAGAGACAGCTACATTCACTTTAAATAGGGCACCGTCTAAATCCGTTGAGACGACACCGTATGAATTATGGTTTGGGAAGAAACCTAAGCTGTCGTTTCTAAAAGTTTGGGGATGCGATGCTTATGTCAAGAAACTTCAACCTGAAAAGCTCGAACCCAAGTCGGAAAAATGCGTCTTCATAGGATACCCTAAGGAAACCATTGGGTATACCTTCTACTTAAGATCCGAGGGCAAGATCTTTGTTGCCAAGAACGGATCCTTTCTGGAAAAAGAGTTTCTCTCGAAAGGAGTAAGTGGGAGGAAAGTAGAACTCGATGAAGTACTACCTCTTGAACCGGAAAGTAGTGCAGCTCAGGAAAACGTTCATGTGGTGCCTACACCGACTGGAGAGGAAATTAATGATGATGATCAAGGTACTTCTGATCAAGTTGCTACTGAACTTCGTAGGTCCACAAGGACACGTTCCACACCAGAGTGGTATGGCAACCCTGTCCTGGAAATCATGTTGTTAGACAATGGTGAACCTTCGAACTATGAAGAAGCGATGGCAGGCCCAGATTCCAACAAATGGCTAGAAGCCATGCAATCCGAGATAGAATCCATGTATGAAAGCAAAGTATGGACTTTGACTGACTTGCCCGATGATCGGCGAGCGATAGAAAACAAATGGATCTTTAAGAAGAAGACGGACGCGGATGGTAATGTCACCATCTATAAAGCTCGACTTGTCGCTAAGGGTTATCGGCAAGTTCAAGGGATTGACTACAATGAGACTTTCTCTCCCGTAGCGAAGCTTAAGTCCGTCCGAATCATGTTAGCAATTGCCGCATACTATGATTATGAGATATGGCAGATGGACGTCAAAACGGCATTCCTTAACGGTTATCTTAAGGCAGAGCTGTATATGATGCAGCCGGAAGGTTTTATCGATCCTAAGAATTCTAACAAAGTGTGCAAGCTCCAACGATCCATTTATGGGCTGGTGCAAGCATCTCGGAGTTGGAACATTCGCTTTGATGAGATGATCAAAGCGTTTGGGTTTATGCAGACTTATGGAGAAGCCTGCGTTTACAAGAAAGTGAGTGGGAGCTCTGTAACATTTCTCACATTATATGTAGATGACATACTTTTGATGGGAAATGATATAGAATTCTTGGACAGCATTAAGGCCTACTTGAATAAGTGTTTTTCAATGAAGGACCTTGGAGAAGCTGCATATATATTAGGCATCAAGATCTATAGGGATAGATCGAGACGCCTCATAGGTCTTTCACAAAGCACATACCTTGATAAGATTTTGAAGAAGTTCAAAATGGATCAGTCCAAGAAAGGGTTCTTGCCTGTACTGCAAGGTGTGAGATTGAGCTCGGCTCAATGCTCGACCACGGCAAAATATAAAGAAGAGATGAGCGTCATCCCCTATGCCTCAGCCATAGGATCTATTATGTATGCCATGCTATGTACCAAACCTGATGTAAACCTTGCCGTAAGTTTGGTAGGTAGGTACCAAAGTAATCCCGGCAAGGAACACTGGACAACGGTCAAGAATATCCTGAAGTACCTGAAAAGGACAAAGGACATGTTTCTCATTTATGGAGGTGACAAAGAGCTCGTCGTAAAGGGTTACGTCGATGCTAGCTTCGACACAGATCTGAATGACTCTAAGTCACAAACCGGATACGTGTATATGTTGAATGGTGGAGCAGTAAGCTGGTGCAGCTGCAAGCAGAGCGTCGTGGCAGGATCTACATGTGAAGCGGAGTACATGGCAGCCTCGGAGGCAGCGCATGAAGCAATTTGGGTGAAGGAGTTCATCACCGACCTAGGAGTCATACCCAATGCGTCGGGGCCGATCAAACTCTTCTGTGACAACACTGGAGCTATTGCCCATGCCAAGGAGCCCAGGTTTCACAAGAAGACCAGGCACATCAAGCGCCGCTTCAACTCCATCCGTGAAAATGTTCAAGATGGAGACATAGATATTTGCAAAGTACATACGGATCTGAATGTCGCAGATCCGTTGACTAAACCTCTCTCACGAGCAAAACATGATCAACACCAGAACTCTATGGGTGTTCGATTCATCACAATCTAACTAGATTATTGACTCTAGTGCAAGTGGGAGACTGTTGGAAATATGCCCTAGAGGCAATAATAAAAGCATTATTATTATATTTCCTTGTTCATGATAATTGTCTTTTATTCATGCTATAATTGTATTATCCGGAAATCGTAATACACGTGTGAATACATAGACCACAATACGTCCCTAGTAAGCCTCTAGTTGACTAGCTCGTTGGTCAACAGATAGTCATGGTTTCCTGACTATGGACATTAGATGTCGTTGACAACAGGATCACATCATTAGGAGAATGATGTGATGGACAAGACCCATTCCTAAGCATAGCACAAGATCGTGTAGTTCGTTTTGCTAGAGCTTTTCCAATGTCAAGTATCTCTTCCTTAGACCATGAGATCGTGTAACTCCCGGATGCCGTAGGAGAGCTTTGGGTGTACCAAACGTCACAACGTAACTGGGTGATTATAAAGGTGCACTACAGGTATCTCTGAAAGTGTCTGTTGGGTTGACACGGATCGAGACTGGGATTTGTCACTCCGTATGACGGAGAGGTATCTCTGGGCCCACTCGGTAATGCATCATCATAATGAGCTCAAAGTGACCAAGTGTTTGGTCACGGGATCATGCATTACGGTATGAGTAAAGTGACTTGCCGGTAACGAGACTGAACGAGGTATTGGGATACCGACGATCGAGTCTCGGGCATGTAACGTACCGATTGACAAAGGGAATTGCATACGGGGTTGATTGAATCCTCGACATCGTGGTTCATCCGATGACATCATCGAGGAGCATGTGGGAGCCAACATGGGTATCCAGATCCCGCTATTGGTTATTGACCGGAGAGCCGTCTCGGTCATGTCTGCGTGTCTCCCGAACCCGTAGGGTCTACACACTTAAGGTTCGGTGACGCTAGGGTTATTAGGAAGACTTGTATGTGATTACCGAATGTTGTTCGGAGTCCCGGATGAGATCCCGGACGTCACGAGGAGTTCCGGAATGGTCCGGAGGTGAAGATTTATATGTGGGAAGTTGTCATACAGACACCGGAAAGTTTCGGGGGCATATCGGTATTGTACCGGGGCCACCGGAGGGGTTCCGGGGGTCCACCGGGAGGGGCCACCCCTCTCGGAGGGCCTCATGGGCCGCAAGGGGCAGGGAACCAGCCCCTGGAGGGCTGGGCGCCCCCCTTGGGCCCATGCGCCTAGGGTTGGGGGGGGGAACCCTAGTGGGGGCGCCCCCCTTGCTTGGGGGGCAAGCCCCCCTCCCTGGCCGTTCAGCACTTGGTCATCGGTGATTTGAATCACGGCGAGTACGACTCCATCATCACCGTTCTCTTGAACACTTCCGCACGCGATCTACAAGTGGTATGTAGATGCAATCTCTCTCCCATGACTCGTTGCTTAGATGAACTCATAGATGGATCTTGGTGAAACCGTAGGAAAAAAATTATTTTCTGCAACGTTACCCAACAGAGATCTCTATGGTTTGAGCTATGGCAAACCACGTGCTCTGAAGGCCAAGGCAGTCTCTGAGTCTGAAGAAGAGGACTCTACCAGCAGCCTTGGTGATCCTGAAGAACTGAGCCAGGAACTAGCACTGCTCGTGAAGAAATTTCAGAAGTTCTCAAGACGTGGTCGCTTTGGAAAATCCTCAAGGAGCAACGATTCCTCATCTAGTGACTACAAGAAAAGGCTGTGCCACAAATGCAAGAAACCTGGTCACTATATTCAAGATTGTCCTCAATGGGACACGGAATTAAAGAAGAAGAAATACAAGGATTACAGTTCTGATGATGCCAAGAAGAAGAAGAAATCTTCAAAGTCTTCATCATCAAAATCCTCGAAGTCTTCATCTCACAAGAAGAGCACCTCCAAGAAGGCTCGGGCATTCATTGGCAAGGAAATGGATTCTGAGGCTGAATCTGAGGATCATGAGGAAGAAGAGGAATCCAAGGAGTCTGAGTCTGGTGTGGCAAGTCTAGCTCTTGCTACCGCATTTGTCAGCAAGTCTATCTTCAACTCTGAAGAAAATGGCAACACCAACAATGCTGATGAAGGCAATGATGACTACGCTCCCACCTATTGCTTCATGGGAAAGGGTGCCAAGGTAACTAAATACCCCTCCTCTGAATTAAGTGAGGATGAATCTGATGAAAATCTTAAGCCCAGCTACTCTAAACTTGCTAAGACTGCTGTGAAACAACAAAAGGCTATTGAAAAGCTTCAAAACATGCTAGACAAAAGTGATGATATGTTGGGTGAAGAAATGGACCGCACTAAAGACTTAACTGAAAATCTTCAGAGACTTCAGTCTAAGTTTGACAACCTTCAAAGTCATCATAACACTCTCTTATTTGATCACGAGAAGCTTTCTTATGAATTTCTTCAAAGAAAGCAAGATCTTGAGAAGCTAAGAGTGAGTTATGAAGATCTTCAGAAGGAGCGCGATTCATTACTTGCTCAACAAATCAGCGCTACTCAGGAAGAATTTGTTCCTCCATGTCTGAAGTGCATTGAACGTGAATCTGCTAATTCTTCACTTGAATGTTCAAATGCTTCAAATGTTACAAATTCTTCACCTGTCTCTGCTATCAATAATTCCTCATCTGAGGACATTGCAAGCACTACTGATGATGCAGGGCTGAAGGAATTGTACACGACAGGCATGTACAAAAGCCTCAAAGGGCATCAGATTCTTTGTGATGTGCTTAAAAGGCAGATCCTTAATAGGAACCCTAGGAAAGAGGGTATTGCCTTTGAGAGGAAACTCAATGCTGATGGAACATATTGGAAGCCTGAGCAGTACCCCAAAACCTCATGGGTTGCTGCAAAGGGACCTCCAGTTGATCCATCCAATTTATCTGGCTTTACATGTGAATCTCCTCATTCTTCTGATGAGTCATTTGACTCCAACTATAAACTGTTCAAAAATCAGAATGGTGAAGTATTTGCTAGATATGTTGGCACTAACTGCAAGAACGGTTCCCCTATGAAGAAAATCTGGGTTCCCAAAAGTTATCTTGAAAGTCTTCAGGTGAATGTCCGCATGACACCACCTGTGAAGAATAGGAACCCCAGATCAAATTCTTCATATGGATCCAATTCCTCAAAAGGATCAAAATCCTCATATGATCATCATCGTGCTAACCCCTCTGTTTCGCAGGGTAGAGCTAAGGGCTATGAATATGAGCGTTATTCTTCAAATCATTATGTTCATAAGTCCTCGAAGAATTTCTCTGCTTATTCATATGCTTACCCTAACCCCTCTTATGTGAAACGAAGTGGACTGGCTTCTATGCCACCTTTCTCATATGGTGCTCGCAGAGTGATGAATTCTTTGCCACCCCTTCAGATGTGGGCGGTGAAGAAAAAGAACTAATCTCTTATGCAAGGTCAGGTATCCAGACGTGCTCAAAACGTCTGAAGAATTTGCTGGATACCTGAATATGCCTGAAAGGACGCAGGCTAATCATGAAGAAATGAATTTTCATTTCTCACGTCCTCATACTCAATTATCTATGCTGTTGCTTGATGAAATTGATCTGATGATACTGATGTCATATTCTTCATTGATGAAGTATATGAGTTCGTAAGTTGCACTAATTCATCTGTAGGATGATCAACCCAAAGCAAACAAGTGGGTCCTCAATAGTGGATGTATGAATCACATGACTGGTGACAAGAATCTATTGATGGATGCTCCTTTATCACCGTCACATCTGAAGCATATCATCTTCGCAGACAAAGGCAAAAGTCAGGTATTGGGTCTAGGTAAGGTTGCGATCTCAAAGGATTGATACATGGACAAAGTCATGCTTGTCGAGTCCTTAGGATACAACCTCATGTCTGTCTCAATGCTTTGTGATCTTGATATGGTTGTTGTCTTTGGAAGATATCATTGTGTTGTGATCATGGAAGCTGACCATTCCAAAGTCTTCGAAGGCTTTAGGAGAGGAGATTTGTATATTGTTGATTTCTCTACAGGACCACAACCAGCCGTGTGCTTACTCGCAAAAGCTTCAGAAGGATGGCTATGGCATCGACGACTTGGCCATGCTGGCATGAGGAATCTGCACACGCTTGTGAAGAAGAAGCATGTCATTGGCATTGAGAATGTCAAATTCCTCAAGGATCACTTATGCGGAGCTTGTGAAGCTGGAAAGATGACAAAGGCCAAGCATCCAATGAAGACTGTCATGACCACCACTCGACCATTTGAATTGCTTCACATGGATCTTTTTGGTCCTAACCATTATTCTGCAATTCTGAATGATGCATCTCAATATGGCTTTGTTATTGATGATGATTATTCCCGTTACACATGGGTGCACATTGTCACTTACAAACATGAAGTGCAGGAAGTCTTCAAGCGATTTTCCTCGAGGGCTTCAACCAACTTTTGTGTGAAGATCAAGCACATCAGAACTGACAATGGGACCGAGTTCAAGAATTCCGGTCTTGATGGCTATCTTGATGAACTTGGTATTACTCATGAGTTATCTGCTCCTTATACTCCTCAGCAGAATGGTGTCGTGGAGTGCAAGAACAGAACCTTCGCTGAAATGGCTCGCACTATGCTTGATGAATACAAGACAGCTCGTCGCTTCTGGATTGAGGCAATTGATACTGCATGCCACGTCATCAACATGGTATATCTTCACAAATTCTTCAAGAAAACTGCTTATGAACTCCTCACTGACAAAAAGCCCAATGTGAGTTATTTCAAAGTCTTTGGTGCTAAATGTTGGATTAGAGATCCTCATCACACTTCCAAATTCTCACCGAAAGCACATGAAGGTTTTATGCTTGGTTATGGAAATGACTCACACACCTACAGAGTCTTCAACAGTGTTCTTCACAAAGGTGTTGAAACTGTAGATGTGCGGTTCGATGAAACTAATGGCTCGCAAAGAGAGCACCTACCTTTTGTGATAGATGAACCAGCACCTGAGGATTCTATCAAGTTCAAGGCTACTGAGGATGTCATTCCTATCGAAGAATCTGCTGAAGAATTCATTCCTGATCTTGATGATCACCGGGCTGGCGCACCTGAAGAAAATGGTGCTGATGAAAATGCTCCTGAAGGGAATGCTGATCAAATTCCTCGAAGACAACCCGCTCATCCTCGCATTGCAAATGAGTGCAAATTGAGAAGATCATCGATGACATTGAAGCACCAGGTCCTCTCACACGCTCAAAATCTTCACATTTATCTAACTTTTGTGGGAACTTTGCTTTTGTCTCTATCTCAGAGCCCACTAAGGTAGATGAAGCATTTCTGGAGCCTGAGTGGATTCAGGCTATGCAAGAAGAATTACATCAGTTCGAGCTCAACAACGTCTGGGAACTGGTCAAACATCCAGATCCTCGCAAGCACAACATCATTGGCACAAAGTGGATCTACCGCAACAAGCAAGATGAAAATGGCCTTGTAGTGAGGAATAAGGTATGGCTTGTAGCTCAAGGCTACACACAGGTTGAAGGAATTGATTTCGATGAAACTTTTGCACATGTTGCTAGACTTGAGGCTATCCGCATATTACTTGCTTACGCTAACCATCATAATATCACCTTATATCAAATGGATGTGAAAAGTGCATTCCTCAATGTAAGCTTGAGGAAGAAGTATATGTTGCTCAACCCCCAGGTTTTGAAGATCCAAAGAATCCCGACAAAGTCTTCAGACTCAACAAGGCCCTGTATGGCCTCAAGCAAGCCCCTCGGGCGTGGTACGATACTTTGAAGGAATTCCTCATGAAGAAAGGCTTCAAACCCGGTTCACTCGACCCAACTCTTTTCACAAAATCTTATGATGATGAATTATTTGTGTGCCAAATATATGTTGATGATATTATCTTTGGCTGTACTGACCAACGTTATAGTGATGAATTTTCCTATATGATGAGTGAAGAATATCAAATGTCTATGATGGGAGAATTGAAATTCTTTTTAGGTCTTCAAATTCGTCAACAGCGCAATGTCATATTCATATCTTAGGAGAAATACCTCAAAGATGTATTGAGGAAATTCGACATGCAAGACTGCAAAGGGGTCAAAATTCCAATGCCCACAAATGGCCATCTATGCACTAATGAAAATGGTCAAGACTTCGATCAAAAGGTATACCGCTCCATGATTGGCTCTTTATTGTACCTATGTGCATCCAGGACAGATATTATGCTTAGTGTTTGCATGTGTGCCCGATTTCAAGCTACACCGAAGGAATCACACCATAAGGCTGTGAAGCATATTCTTCGATATCTAGCTCACACACCAACACTTGGATTATGGTATCCCAAGGGCTCTACATTTGATCTCATTGGATATTCAGACTCTGACTATGTTGGCGATCGCGTGGACCGCAAGTCAACGTCAGTCACATGCCATTTCCTTGGACGATCTTTGGTCTGTTGGTCCTCGAAGAAACAGAACTGCGTATCACTCTCCACTGCAGAATCTGAGTACAATGCTGCTGGATCGTGCCGTGCTCAATTACTATGGATGAAGCAAACACTCAAGGACTATGGCATCAATGTGAAGAATGTGCCTCTCTACTACGACAATGAGAGCGCTATCAAGATTGCTCATAACCCAGTTCAGCACTCGAAGACAAAGCACATCCAGATTCGTCATCATTTTCTTCGTGATCATGTGTTGAAGGGCGATATCTCCATCTGCCATGCAAGCACTGAAGATCAGCTGGCCGATATCTTCACCAAGCCCTTGGATGAGAAGAGATTTAGCAAGTTGCGGTGTGAGCTAAATATCCTAGAATCTTCGAATGTTCTCTAAAATGGACACTCATCCTAACACTTATGCTGACTTGATGACTTAGATGCGCAACACACGAAGTAAAGTTTTTCTTCAATCAATGAAGACTAATCCTCTAAGTGTGAAGAAATTAACGAAGAAATTGAGTCTCAGAGCCCTACGACAATTGAACATGGTGTCTGAAGTCAACTTTCTTATACGGTGGGTTACGCCACCACAAAAAGTTGAAAATCTTAAAATTTGAGTTTTTCCTCAGTTTTTCAAATTCCTCAGTTTTTCAAATTCTTCAACTTGCAATGTCTTCACTATTTCCGTCGTTTGTCTTCATTTGAATATACATACATATATACGGACGGTCTATTCTGCTAATATTAGCAGAATAACTATTCTGCACATCACTTCCGCACTGCACGTTGAACGCAAGTGCACGTCATTCTTTGAACCAAGTGTGCTACAACACTCACACGAGTGAACTTCTCGTCGGAAAAAAACTGCACGCGTTATTTTTTCATTACTGTTTTCGCTCTAATTTTTTAATCGTTTATCGGAATTAGGCGTGTAATATACCGTTGAAAAGCTATGGATTAGGCGCAACTTCGACATGTTAAACACTTTTCGAGATTCCACACGGTTTAAGAGCAGTTTTGAAAATGGTGCGGCCCATGACGAGTGGCAGCAAGCGTTTTTCGCGATTTCTTCTAAACGGCTCGTTGGAATGAAGCAAACGATACGCCGTTGGATAGATATCGTTGAGGCGCATCTTTTTCATATATAAATTGTTTTCTAATTCCTTACGGTTTAAGAGCAGTGTCAAATTTACTAAATCGCGGAATTCTGTTTTTCAATTTTTTTTCAAATTTTCGGTACTGTTTTCGCTCCAGTTTTTGAACCGTTTGTCGAAACGAGGCGTGTGATACGCCGTTGGAAAGCTACGAACGAGGCGCAACTTTCATATGTTGAAATATTTTTGAAATTCCTTACGGTTTTAAGTTAATTTTGAAAATCTGGCGGCGGACGACGAGTGGCAGCGGCCGTTTTTGGCGAAATTTTTGCGAACCCCTGGTCGGAATGATTCAAAAGGTATGCCGCTGGAAAGATATCAACGAGGCGCAACTTTTTCATGTAGAACACCCTCTCTAATTCTTTACGGTTTAAGAGGAATTTCAAATTTACTGAAATGCGGATACTGTTTTTCGCGACACCCAAATCGACGTGCGTACGTCATTCGACTGAAAACCACACTACATCGGATGAAAAACCGTACTTCATCAGACCGACAAGTGCACTGCATGATTCCTTTTTTTGGAACATATTTTTCCCAAACAAGGTGAAGTGCACTTCATGCCGAGTGTTGGTGAGCCGCAATACTATGAAAAGTGAACCTCGAGATTACCGTAAACGGGCCGCGACACTACCGAAAGTGAACCGCTTGAGATTTTTTCAAACTCAATATTTTTTACATGCATAGATCGGGCGAGTGGACCAGTGAACCACATGCAATGAGAAGTGAGCTGCCTTTCAAAGTGTTTTTGTTTCGGAAAACCACGAAGGAGTTTTATGGCGAATTTCATGAGAGAACAAAGTGAGCTTCAAAACATACATATTCATTCATTATTTTTACATAACCAAACTCACATTGTAGTGAACCGCATCCACTATTCCCTTTGCTCTAGTTTAATCTTTTTTTTCACACATAATGACTAACAAAGGTTTTACTAGCGAACTCCATTCTATGAAAAAACAAAGTGTGAACCGCGCGGGGCACCCAGCCGAACTACAGTAGACCATCTTTGGCAAACCAAGTTCTTTTTTGTTTTTGCAAATCCTTGATGCAATCCCAGCGTCGCCGAAGTGTACTGCACCCTTTATGTAGTGGACTGCAACACAAGAATTGCAAACAATATTAAAACAGAACAGTTGTATAGCCAACAGACTCGCACATGAATTACGCCGATCACAAAGTTAACTGCAAAGATACTCTTCAAAAGCAAAACTAAAATTTAAAATTAGGTACAGCGAGCTACACATCTTGCTCTAACCGATCTGCACATCTCGCTCCTCACAAACGCCAAGCTGCACATCCTTTTTTGCTGCATAGAAGAACATAGTGAACTAAAATGAGCTGCAACCTGAGCCGCAACAAGCTGCGCGATGAGAAAAAATGAGCTGCACCCCACGCTCCACGACGTCTTCATCCTGGGGACTTCACGGTCGACGTGCGTAGGTGCAGCCAGCGGGCTGCACTAGCGCGAGTGCCGTACTACACGCCGTGGTGGGGGGGACTGCGTGTGCGCCGCTGACAAGTGGATCAGATGCGTGACGGGCTCGGGGTGGTGCTGCGATTTTCGGGAAGAACCCGTGGTGCGGTGGAAGAAGGTAGGTAGGGGAGGGAAGGACCTGCGACGGGGAAGAAGTGGGTCGCCGCCGCGGAAGAAGGTGGGTAGGGGAGGGCTTGAGATGGGGAAGAAGAAGGACACCGGGAGGGGAGTGGGGGGTGGAAGAGCATGGATCATGGGAGCAAGGCTCGTCGGGATCCGAGGGGTGCTAGGGACCGTTGCACACCGGGGTGTGGGAGCCGCCTGGGATGGCCTTGTACGCCGGGGATCATCGGGTCGACGAGATCCATTGGAGGGTGGGGTCGGGCGGCACAGGGAAGCCAGATCCGGGCGACAGTGGGTGGCTAGGGCATGGATGGTGTTGGGGAGGGGCGCCACGGTGGTCGGGGACGGGGAAGATGATGGCGACGCTGGGGAGGAGGCCACGGGGTTGGGGAGAGTAAGGTG
>NC_041383.1:69276563-69285348 GCF_002162155.2 Triticum dicoccoides
GGGGCGGCGCCGAACGGGAGGAGTAGGAGGCGGGGAGGCTCCGGACGGGAGGAGGATGCGGGGCGATGCCGGACGGGAGGTGTAGGAGGCGGGGCGGCTTCGGACGGGAGGAGGAGGAGGCGGGGCGGCACCGGGCGAGAGGAGGAGGAGGCCGGGTGGCGCTGGGCGGGAGGAGGAGGAGGCGGGGCGGCACCGGCCGGGGATAGGAGGAGGCATGGTGGGAGGTGGAGGTTGTGCGGCGGCGGGGTAGGAGGTGGTTGTCGTGGGGAGTGGAGGAGCACGGGGAGGGAGGCGAGTTCGAACAGGATAAGGTCGTTTTTTTTGGCAGACGAAATTCGGTGGTTAGTTTGTAGCTACAACCGTACGTGGGGTGTTAGCAGTATAAGGGTTTGGTGTGCAGAATAAGACTCTAGAGGGAGTTTATGTCCTCTACAACATTCACTTATTGCTAATTCTTCAAGTTGACTTTTTCTGCTAAGTGAATGTGATCGGACCCTTCCCCCTCTATGCTAAACTCAAACTAATCTTCTCACAAATTCTTCATGTGCGTTCAAATTTGAAACTCGTTCAAAATCTTCACTGTGTCCTTGACGGCTGAGGAAATTGTGAATGGAAACTTAAAATAATCTTATCTGAATTTTCGGCTTTGTCGCTCAAACCGTTCCGCATTCCATGATAATATACTTATCTATTCACCCACGATCGTACAAGATCGCCACCTCATAGTACGTGGGTGACACATGTCACATGAATGAGAAGGTCCAGGGGCACGTTCGTCTGAAATCTTCGGGCGTACAGTTTTTCACTGCCACTATAAATACCCCTGTCTCTTCCTCACTTCACTTTTACTCCGCTCGATCTCACTCCCGCTTGAGCTTCCCAAACCCTAGCACCACCGCTACTTCATCGTCACCGGTGAGGAAGAGCTTCACTGCCTCGACCTCGTCGCCGTCGTACTCGCGCCGGTTGCGGATTTCTTCACTCCGCCGCCACCATAGCTGTCTTCCTCTGCCGAGTTAGGGCGTGGAAGATCTGATCGGACGAACTTCACTTCAACACTTCCTAGTTCATCGTGTTCTTCATCAAGGGGTAATTAAAAGTTACTTTTACTACCCGCTTTGATTCATGTGTTTTTCTTGAAAATCTTCAAAGGTGTTTATTCTTCAAATCTTCACACACTAAACACCTCACATGTTATCTGTTCTTGATTCGTTTCTGTAAGCAATGATTTTCTTCAAGATTCCTCAATTGTGTGGATTTTCAAATCTGTACAACTCTGGAACCTATAAGATTAAGAACGCTTAGCAAAATTCTTCAAGACTCATCTGGTCAAATTCCTCAAACCTATTCCTTTTGAAAATCTTATGAGAACGCATATGACCTCTCCAAATTCCTCGCAACTATACTCTGTTCACAGGTACACATGTCCGCTGCTGAATCACTAGGTTGTCATCAACTTAACTCATTTGCAGCGTTCCTCGAAGAAAAGTTGCATACCTCTTTAGAAACTTCAGTTGTTCATCCTCAGCTGAAGAAAATGGCTGACGGTAAGAAGCCACAGAAGGGAGGGAAGAGGACCGAGGTCAATACTACGTTTGAAATCCCTGAGGACATTTATGCTAGATACTGCACTCCCGATGAGGCCAAGTTTGGCAAGGAGGACAAGAATCAGCGCAAGGTGTGCATACAACGGATTGAGAGGAGATGGGCATGAGAATGGAGGGAGTACAGGTACGTTACTCCCAAGTACATGAAGAAATTCACGCTCAACCCTCCATGCTCAAGACCTCCATTGGCACCTGGCTAACTGGCGGATCCCACCAGCCTCAAGCGCGGTGAGGACTATGCTGATGAATGGGCAAGGCGCCAGGCCAAACTAACCAACCAAGCAAAGGAAGCAGTGAGGAAATTCAATGAAGATTCTGCTGCTGCTACTACCGCTGCTGAGGACTCTGCTAGTAAGCCCAGGAAGGCGATGCCTAAGAAGACTGCCCACAAGTCAAGTGCTTCTCCTTCAATGCCCTCACGGCCAAGCTCCTTAGCAATGCCCTCAAGACTAGTATCTTCAAAGCCCTCATGGCAAATTCCTCAGTCTGCTCCTCCTCCTCCAAAGTCTCCAGTTCCTCCAACAAAGTCTTCAGCTGCTCCGACCAAATCCTCGGCACCTGTGCATCTCGCCACGTGCCAAAGGACAACTGGCATCTCAATTGCCTCTGGATCATCTGCTAGCTCCACTGCTGCACCAAGTTCCTCAACCGGCCCATCTCTGCTGAAGAAAAAGGCCACTGCTGGACGAGGCCTTCGACCGAGTCCTCACAAGAAGCAGGTCGCCTTTCAAATGCCCTCTGATGACGATGAGGCTGATGATGAAGAACTTGCCGAAATCATCAGAGACAGGCAAGCCAGGGCCGCTAGAGCCAAAGGCAGCAATGTGCCACTACTACTGGATCCAAAGTTGATCCTCGATTTCATTGACTTATGGCACAAAGACCCTAACACACCTTTGCCGGAGATGAACCTCACTCCTGGTCAAAGTCATGTTCTGACTCACTTCATTGAGGAAGAGAAGTGGAAATATGAACAAGGCAGAAAGCTGAAGAAAGCGCAATACAAGAAACAACGCTACCTCAAGGACAATGTCCTCACTCTAACGCCAGAACATCTCATTGCTTTGCAAACTGAAATCAAGCAATTGAGTGATGATTTCAATCGGTACTATGCTGATTGGAAGGGAGCAAAGGTTTGGTTCGTGAATTTGACGAAGACATTTACTTCAACTGCCACTGCTTCTGTGCATGTTGAAATTCCTCAGGCTGAAGCATCTGCTCTGCCTACTGAAGAACATGCCAGCACCGCTGATATCAGTCAGACTGCTGAAGAAAATGAGAGTACCAGGGCTGATGACTCCATTCCAGCCACTGAAGAAACTGCCAGGGCATCCACTAGTGGTGCGCCTGAAGAAAATGAAGATGTCAGGGCAACTGAAACAGTTGCGCCTGAAGAAAATGAACCAAAGTCCTCTGCACCTCCTGCGCCTACACCAGCTCCGATCCTTCCATCTGCGTTAGATGTGAAGAAGACCAAGGCTGCAGAGCATGCAGCGATGAAAAAGAGGAAGGCATTAGCTTCATCAGATTCTTCAGCTCCGAAGAAAATGAAGCCTTTGACAAGTTCAGCTGAAAATCCTATTGATGATGTTCCTGTCTCTTTCATGCCATCAAAGGACCTAGTTCCGTTTGGTGAAGATTATGAGATTCCCGAGGAATCCGATGAAGAAACTCCTTCTGCTGCTTTGACAGAGCAGTTGGATGAAGAAATTGAAGTGGATAGAATCCCTTCAACCCCAGTCATCTCCTCATCTATGCCTTAGTTCACTGCTGAAGAGGCAGGTGTTGAAGAAATGGAAGATGAGGATGTGGACATCAGCTGTACCACACCCGTACCGAATGATGACTTTTTGGGAAAGTCAGCACCCCAACTCGCCGTTGTTCACTCCTCTCCAAGCAATTCCTCAGTCCCCATCAGCAACTGAAGTGCATATGGGATCTGTTGGGGATATAACTACTGAGTATAAATCGCATAGGAGGGGCCGGTTCACCTTCAACTATATTGAAGCCCATGAAGACCCAGAAGATGGCGCTTTACTAATGAAGCTTAGAGGCCCGGAGCCCAAAGGCGGATTAGGGCTCGTAAGTGGTAAACTGCCATAGTCATATAACTTGTATTGTAAGTTAGAAAGGAGAGACCGAGCCGGACACTTGTATGAGCCGACCTCGGGACTTTGTAAACCGGCCGGGCGTCAACCCGTGTATATAAGGGGACGACCCGGTGGCGGTTCAGGGACAAGAAACAACAACTCGAGAGCCAGGCATAGCGTGTTTGCTCCCTGGTTATCAAGACCCCAATAATCCCATCACAACTAGATGTAGGCTTTTACCTTCATCGAAGGGGCCGAACTAGTATAAAAGTCCTCGTGTCCTTTGTCCGGTTTAACCCCTTTAAGCTAACCTGTCGCGATGGCTCCATGACTAAGTCCTTTCACGAGGACAGCTGACGTGATATTTCCACAACAGTTGGCGCGCACCGTGGGGCTATCACATGATGGTTTCGAGTTCTTGAAGGGCAGATTTGAAGGACTCAAAGGATACGCGGTTGGCCGGATGACCAAGAGTCATCGCGGCAAGCTCTACATCGACAACGCAGGATGGGGCCCCGAGGCCGGCTCAATTGAGTACGGGTATTGGGTCCCCTTTGGCGGAATTCATGTTTTCATAGGCAAGATCGGTGAACCGGGCCCTAAGCCGGACATCTGCACCAACCTCGTCGAGACGGCCCAGCGTGCAAGCCCCGCTCGGATTCAGCCCACCATGAAGCATGCGTTTGTAGGATGTGTCCACGGGATCGGATCTGAACCGGTGTCCGAAGGTGAGACGGTCGCTTATTCCGACGGTGAATCATCCTCCGGCGAAACCGAGTCCTTGTATCAAGTTCATGACGGTGTGTTCGAAGGCTATTCCGATGGCACTAGTATTCTGGAATTCCTTGAACCGCCAAACCGAGTTGCAATCTTCATGGCCGGAACACAGCCAACTTTCCAAAATTCTACTGCGGCGGCATCCGGACCAGCAGCAGGGGCAGGAGGCTCCACGCGCCGGCCGACTCAAGTTCTGTCCGGATTGATGGACGCCTGGACAACGTTATTGGCCACAACAGTTACCCCAGAGACTCAAGATCGGCATAATGCAGAGGTCGCTAAGTTACGGGATCAGATAACTCAGGCCAAAGAGGACTTGGTGGCTGAGGAGACCAGGATGGCTGAGGAATGGGCCGCTTTAGATGCCCACGCGCAGAGGATTCAAGCTGAAAATTATCGCCTTTTGATGGATCAGAATGACTCGAATGAAGTATTCAGGAGGAGACATCGATCTCACTTGCCAGCGAATTACAATGCGATGAATCTCTTCGATACGCCAAGGGCAGGGACCAGCAACCCGGCAGCAGCAAACCGGACTATCGCGTCAAGGACCGGAGCACCGGATCAACCTCAGGTGATGGGTCCACCTCGACGGACAGACAACCCTCCGCGGTATACAACACCCCCGCCGGGTCACTTTTCTACCCCTTTGGATAACATGATAGCAGCGGCATCCCGGCTGGCAGCTATTCCGATGGAGGGTGAATCACCGGCAGCGGTTGAGACACGGTGGGTCAGGGATCTTCTTCAGACTGCTATGGTGCAGCAGCAGGCTTATTCATATAGCCGAGACAGAATTCACACGACCCCTCGTCCGAGCAGAAGCTATAGCAGGCACATAGATGAACCGGAGGTGTACAGCTGTGCGCGGCGCCGCGATGCCCCTCAAGGACCCAATCCGGCGCGTGGCGAAGTAAATGCTCAAGACATGGTGGATAATGGCAGAGCATGAAGGGAGTCCGCTTTAGCAGCACAGTATACGGGTCGTTATCAACCCGCCCCGGTTCAGCCAGCAGCGTCAGTAGACCGAGGCACCGGGCTTGCCTTCAGCTCTTGGGGAGTGCCGTGCCTCATTCCGGCTCTTCATAATGTGTGACTGCCCAAGGATTTCAAGGGTCCATGCAAGGTGCCAAATTACACCGCCGATCAACCGCCTTAGGCATGGGTGGTGGAAAGCTATGAGATGGCAATGGAGATGCTGGATGTAGATGAAGCAGCTTGTGCAAAGTACTTCACGATGATGTTGGAGGGAACAACCCGTACATGGTTGAAGAACCTACCAGCTAACTCCATCGAGTCATGGGACCAATTGAAGGCCCGGTTTATAGCGAATTTCAAGGATACATGTAAACAACCTATGTCCATTGTGGATCTGGATGCCTGTGTTCAAGGGGAGTATGAGTCAACAACTCATTGGGTGCACCGGGTTTCAGAAGTTTTGCATTCGTCGGACCGGATTAACACTGGCCAAGCGATCATAACACTAGAGCGTAATTGCCGGTTTAAGTCGCTGAAGATGAAGTTGGGATGGCTTAAGCGCCACTGCAATGACATGGGAACACTTATGGCAGCCTTGGTTAAATATGCCGATTCTGATAATACCAAGGATCCCGATTCTGATGAGGAGAAACCGGAGAAGGGAAATAAGAACGGCAGTGCAAAGGGACAGCAGCACAACCAAGGGGGCCATGGGAATAATGGTAAGCGCAAAGCAGATAGTTCAGATTTTGTGGCTAACACCAATATGCAGTGTCGTAAAGGTAAACCGCCCCAGCGTGGTGGAGGGATGAATCTGGAGCGTCTGTTAAACTAGCCCTGCCCAAAGCACGGGACCAAGGAGGTTCCAGCAACACATCTTTGGAAAGATTGTCACATTATGAAGGAGTTCAAAAACTCTGATCTCTTCCGGTATGATCAGGGTCCATCGGGCGGTTCAGGTCTAGGTTTTCATGGTGGCGGCGGTTCAAACTCTGGATTTCAGAATAATCAGGGCAACCAAAACAACCAAGGTGGTAATAACCAACAGAATAATCAAGGGAATCAACAGCAGTCAGGTTATCAGAGTCACCCAAAATAGTTGAATGGTGGACAGTATCATGTGTTCACTACTAGTTTGTGCAAACATGATTAGAAGCTTCACAAAAGGACAGTTAATGCTGTTGAACCGGCAGTACCACATTATTTGCGGTGGTCTGAGCAACCCATTGTGTGGAGCAGAGAGGATCATCTACCCCGGGTTGACAATCTGGGTCACATGGCTTTAGTGGTGGCACCTCAGGTGGGAGGTTATAAATTCACCAAAGTGCTTATGGATGGAGGGAGTAGCATCAACATCCTGTACTATGAAACCTTTCATCGCATGGGGTTGACAGACAAGAGTCTTAAACCGTCAAACACTATTTTTCATGGTGTAGTACCAGGTAAATCGGCATATCCTGTTGGCAAGATAGCTTTGGAGGTTGTGTTTGGTGATGAGCATGACTCCCGGTCTGAAACATTGACCTTTGAAGTGGTGAAGATCCAGAGCCCGTACCACGCACTGTTTGGACGGTCGGCTTATGCAAAGTTCATGGCGAGGCCCTGTTATATTTATTTGTAGCTCAAGATGCCGGGTCATAAGGGGACCATCACAGTGCACGGAAGTCGTAAGATCGCTTTGGATTGCGAGGAAGGTGATGCGGCTTATGCTGAGTCGGTTTGTGCCATAGAGGATTTGAAGCACTACAGGGACAATGTTGATCCGCCAGACATGACCTCTCTGAAGAAGCCCACCACTGAGCATGACCCAAACCTGAAATTCAAACCAGCTGATGAGACTAAACTTGTTGACTTTGTTCCTGGCAATTCATCCAAACAGTTTAGCATCAGCACAAATCTGGATCCAAAATAGGAAAGCGCGCTCATCGAGTTCATCCATGAGAACCGGGACATTTTTGCATGGAAGCCTTCTGACATGCCAGGTGTACCGAGGGAACTCGCTGAGCACACTCTCAATATTGATCCCAAGTTTAAACCAGTCAAGCAGTTTCTTCGATGCTTTAATGAGGAAAGGCGCAAGGCCATTGGTGAGGAGGTAGCCCGGCTGTTGGCTGCTGGTTTTATCATCGAAGTGTTTCACCCTGAGTGGTTGGCTAATCCAGTGCTTGTTCTTAAGAAAAACGGCACTTGGCGCATGTGTGTGGACTACACAGATTTGAACAAAGCTTGTCCGGCAGATCCTTTCGCTCTCCCACGCATTGATCAGATCATTGATGCAACGGTGGGTTGTGAGCGTTTAAGTTTCTTGGATGCCTATTCAGGTTATCATCAAATCAAAATGACAGTTAAGGACCAGGAGAAGATAACTTTTATCACTCCCTTTGGAGCCTTCTGTTATGTTTCTATGCCTTTTGGGCTCAAGAGTGCCCAGGCAACTTATCAGCGCAGTGTGTAGAATTGTCTTCACACTCAGATTGGGCGCAATGTTCATGCCTACGTGGATGACATTGTAGTAAAATCCAGGAAGAAGGAGACATTGATAGATGATCTCAAGGATACCTTTGACAATCTACGTGTTTATAAGATCATGCTCAATCCAGACAAGTGTGTTTTCGGTGTTCCGGCAGGCAAGCTTCTAGGTTTTCTGGTGTCCAACAGAGGCATTGAGGCTAATCCGGAGAAGATCAAAGTGATTACATCCTTGGCTAAACTGGCGTGGATTAATGATGTTCAGCATCTGGCAGGTCGAATTGCAGCCCTAAGCCGGTTTATCAGCCGCTTAGGAGAGAAGGCGATCCCTCTATATCAGATGTTGAATAAAACAGACACTTTTGTCTAGAGTAATGCGGCTGATGCGGCGTTTGAAGACTTGAAGCGGCAATTGGCTGAACCACTGGTCCTTGCTGCTCCGGTTGACAAGGTGCCCTTGTTACTATACATGGTTGCTAATGCCCGTGCTGTCAGTGTGGCAATTGTGGTTGAGCGTAAGGAGGCTGGAAAGAAATATCCGGTTCAACGACCGGTTTACTATATCAGCGAGGTGCTCATCGAGTCAAAGCAACGATATCCGCATTGGCAGAAGCTGCTATATGGGGTTTTTATGGCAAGTCGAAAGCTCAAGCAATACTTTCAAGGCCATCCCATCACAATGGTCAGTTCTGCTCGTTTGGGCGATATAATTCAGAACAAGGAGGTAACTGGCCGGGTTGCAAAGTGGGCAATTGAGCTTGGTCCACATGGATTGAAGTATATGCCTCGAACCACCATCAAATCCCAGGCGCTTGTTGACTTCATCAATGATTGGACCGAGTTACAGGCACCAGAGGACAAACC
>NC_041383.1:69285806-69331754 GCF_002162155.2 Triticum dicoccoides
TACTTCCCCTCGAGGTGAGAAAATTTTTTATGTTCTCCGTTTAATGTTCCCCTGTACTAACAATGCAGCTGAGTACGAGGCTTTACTCCACGGTCTTCATGTGGCCAAGGAGATGAATTTAAGACGGGTACGATGCTTTGGAGATTCTGATCTGGTGGCCCAGCAAGTTTCTGGCACTTGGGATTCTAAGGATCCACTCATGGCGGCTTACAGACGTGAGGTGGATATTGGGGCAAGTCACTTCAAAGGGTATCAGGTTGAGCATATTGATCGGCAGAAAAACGAAGCAGTAGATGCTTTAAGCCGGCTGGGATCTCAGCATAAACCGGTACCTCCCAATACCTTTTTAGATATCTTGCATAACCCATCTGTTAAGTTGTTTACAGATGAGGATTTAGCTGTTCCTGATCCGGAGGCCCAATTGGTTGCCGCTTTACATATTATTCCGGATTGGACGGTTCCATATTTCGCGTATATGAACCGGGGCAAGTTACCAGACGATGAAGTTCTGGCCCGGCAGATAATCCGGCGATCAAAGTCCATGGTTATTCACAATGGCGAGTTACACCGCTGCAGTGTTTCAGGCGTATTCCAGCGTTTTGTTTCTCCTGAAGAAGGTCAAGATATTCTACGGGAAGTTCATGAAGGGGATTGCGGTCATCATGCCAGTTCAGAGTCCCTGGTTGCTAAAGCTTTTCGTCATGGGTTCTATTGGTTGACAGCTCATACTGATGCCGAGGATCTGGTAAAGCGGTGTGACGCTTGTCAGAAGTTTTCACGCCGAGCTCATGTTCCGACTCAAGAGCTAAGGATGATTCCCATCACTTGGCCGTTTGCTACTTGGGGGCTTGATATGGTGGGGCCCTTTCAGTGCTCCAAGGATAAGAAGACCCACCTGTTGGTGGCGGTTGACAAGTTCACTAAATGGGTTGAAGCGGAGCCCATCAACAAGTGTGATGCAGCTACGGCGGTTCAATTTCTCAAAAAGATTATCTTCCGCTTTGGCTTTCCACACAGCATCATCACAGATAATGGCACAAACCTTTCGAAAGGTGAGATGGAGGACTTCTGTCAGAGAGAGCACATCCGGCTTGACTTAGCATCTGTGGCGCACCCCCAGCCCAATGGTCAAGCTGAGAGAGCCAATCAAGAAATCTTGAAGGGTATCAAGCCCTGGCTCATGGTTCCTTTAAAGCGGACGCCGGGTTGTTGGGTGGAAGAATTTCCTTCGGTATTATGGAGCATCAACACCACCCCCAATAGATCAACGGGTTACACACCTTTCTTCATGGTTTATGGGGCAGAGGCGGTCCTCCCAAGTGATATTCGTCATGATTCACCCCGAGTTTCCAATTATGTTGAAACGGACAATGAGCAAGCACGCCAGGAGGCGTTGGACCTGTTATATGAAAAACGGGACATGGCTTTGGCGCGTTCTGCGGTTTATCAGCAAGACCTGCGGCGTTATCACAGCCGCCGGGTTAAAACAAGAACCTTTCAAGAAGGTGACTTGGTGCTCCGGCTCATCCAGGATCAGACCGATATGCACAAGTTATCCCCACCTTGGGAAGGACCCTTTGTGGTCAGCAAGAATCTGCACAATGGATCATACTACCTCATTGACGTTCGAGACAACTCACGTAGCTCTGAGGAGGAGACCCGGCGGCCATGGAACATAGCTCTCCTTCGGCCTTACTATACTTGAGCCATAGGCTTCTCTTATGTACATATTTCGACAATGTATATATTATGATCAATATAATAAACTAGCATCCTTGCTATAAGCAGGGCCTCTGCTGTTTTTTCTCAAATATATTTTGAGTTACATGGGGGCTTCAGCTGGCAAAGCGGAGTACTACCTGTTAAACCGGCTATCATGCCACAATACTGCTTGGGAGCTTCACACCCAAGGGGCCAAAGAGAGTCTGCATGCTATGCACAGCTCAAACATAGGCACCCAATGAGCACAGCTCACAAAGTTACTTGGGGGCTCTTTGTGTAAAGTAACAAAGAGTTTGAAAGGACCCTTGTAATTGGGTATCGACCCACGGCTTGGAAGCCTGTTGTATTCACCTAAAACCCTGGGTTAACCTGCCTTCATCAAGTAAGCCACTCCTATCCAGGTAATCCTGGCACGACCCGCTGAATGTTTGACAAGTCAATCTTATACAGACCCTGAACTTGTCAAAGTTAAAACGATGATTGGTTAGTTGGAGGTCCATCTTAAAAGGCTTTGCAAAATGGTTTAACTCAGCGGCCTAGCAGCCCATGAAAAGCCTCGAATTTGGGCTTGGCAGCCCTCGAAAATACTTGACTACACGGTTTTATTTGCCTTTGTCAAGATTTTTCTCTTTTGGATGAATTTTATGTTCAACCGGTGTCTATTGACCCGGTATAGCTTTTCAGTCACCATACTAACCCGGTGGTTGTTAACCCCACTTGGCTTTCAACTACAAGTTGTCAGACCATATTATCAAACCGGTGTTTAAAAACCCGGCCTGGCTTTGATTATATGTCGCCAGTTTGATCATCTGGTGTTCATCGTAACCCGACATGACTTATTACACACCATCATTACATGGTGAGAGTTATAAAAACTCAAGATTTGGGTCTTCACCCTTACTACAATAAGAGTTGGTAAACCAACTAACTGATGTCATATCACAGGTATGAGTTATTTCATATTTATTCAGCTTTGGTTATTAGCCATGCATTGTCTTGGGCATTGTGACCCGTCCCGCGGTAAACCGCCCGGACAATTTTTTGTATGCAGACATCAGGATCGCATGAAATTATCAAAGTATAATCAAGCACAGCAAATATCATGGTGGATCAACAGAGTCATGCATCACTATCACAGATCAAAGTATTTTAACTAGACTATTACAAGGCGCTTTGAGGCCCAAAATAATGATTGTTTTTATAGAACAAAGTCTATGACGATAACCACATTGCCGGATCAAGATTCATCGCCGTCTTGACGTGATGTTGATGGATCCTCAGGCGTCGGTTCAACCTCCTCCTCTCCACCCAGTGGCTGGAAGTCAACGGTGGTCCAGTCAATCCGGGTTAAAGCTTGAAAGACAACCTCTTCACTTATAAGATTCGACGATTCAACGTCAGGAGCATAAGTGTGCTTATGAATTGGCGGAATAAGATTCTGCACTTCCTTCACAGCAGTGTCAACTCGATGGTTGTTGGCATCATAGAAGGACCGATGCGAAGTCAAATTCACCTCGTCAGCCATCTGACTTGCCACCGGACGCATCTCCTTGGTCGGGGCTTTGAGGGCTTCATTATCGAATGCTGATCCGTTTTCTTGTTCATCCGGATAGCCCTTGGAGATATCAACTGGATCCAGGTCAGCTATCCATGATTTGGCACGAGTCAGCGCTAGCAAAGCACCCGATCTAGCAGCTGATCACTTCACCTCCTCTATTTGAGCAGGAGTCATTGAGAGCCTAGCCAAGGTATCCTTGATCAAGGTGGGTGCCGATTTGTTGTACGAAGCTGCAGAGATGACTCGTTGTGCACCAGTATACAATTGCTCAATCAATGTGTATGTTGCCTTCAACTTCTTCCGCATGTCTGCGCCTAGATGAGCAATGCGATTACCTGAAACAGTTTTGAAATTTAAATGTTAAACCGGCAGAGCTGAAGAAACTTCAGAACAGGATATTATAAAGTACTTACCAAAAACTGCAGCTGTCATGGCGTTCACTTGATCTTTCAGCCCAGTCAGCTCTTCCTCAACCGGTTTAAGAGCTGCTTCGGCGTCTTCAGCCTGCTTCAACAGAGCAACCTTTTCGGTTTCCCAGTTGGTGCGTTCAGTTTTGAAGCCATCCTTCAATTGTTCCATGGCAGTCAAAGCGCCCTTTAGCTCCTCTTTGGCTTTAGAGGTTTCTTCTTGCTGGGACTTGATATTTTCTTGAAGATCATCGATTTGAGACTCTTTGATCTTTATATCAGCCTACAAAGTCAGATGATAAAGCGGTTAATATTTCTTAAAAGTCCCAAGTACATAACAAGTTATACACTTGGCACTTGGGGTTAATGCAGATTGCTTCTTAAACCAGATATTTGAAAGTCCCAAGGTTCAATACAAGTATTAAACTTGGCACTTGGGGGCTAATGCCTAATTGATCAGTTAAATACAAGGTGAAGGCAGTTGATAAAGACAAAGTATTAGCAGAAAGTCCCGGTTCATCTTGATAAGGTAAACTGGCCCTTGGGGGCTACTCAGTTGAAGTATTTTTTTTCATATTAGAAGACCCGATTTGTCTACAAGAGATAAACCGGCCTTGGGCGCTACTATGGAGTGAATATATATTGCAAGCAAATTTGAAGTGTTTTGAAGATTACCTCATAGCGCTCCTTCATTAAGTTCACTAAACCGGCCTCATAATCCTGGCTTGTGAAGAGGCGGTTTAAGAATCCGGAATGAAGCTCCTCGGTGCTAAGGTCAAGGAAGCTGGACAAATCTGTCTTCCCTTTCCCCTTGCCCATAGCTGCAAATTCCTCCTTGTTAGGGGCAGTGAAACCATGACCAGTGATAACAACATCATCATTGCCACCTTTTGAGGGGGTTGGCGGATTGACAGTATCCCTGGCCGGGCTTGACATGTCGTCGCCCTTGGCTGGGTTTGGAGGATCAGCATGCAGACTGGACGGATCGACTTCTGGCGCTTCAACATATGTATCCTGACTTGGAGGTACAGTGGCATCAATGACAATATCAGCTTCTTTGTCAGCACCTTCTGAAATTTTGTCCGGTTCAACTTCTTCAGTAGGGACATTGGTCTTTGCTTTCTTGCTTAGACGAGCTTTGGCGCTGTAATGTTAAACACAAGGTCAGTTGGTAAATCGATGCAAGGAGACAAAGTTAAAATAAAGTGTACTTACCCAGGGACGGTCTTGAGGGGAGGCATTTGAGTGGTTGATGAACCGCCCGATGAAGAATTGGAAGACACCTGGTAATTCGAGTCAGACGGATTAAGAGGGTAACAGAAGCAACCCTTCAAGGGATAAAGTCTTTCGGGAGAACAAGAAACCTGTGGACGACGCTTCCGGTTTGGTGTATCCGGTAAGCCGGAAGAAGTAATCTGTTGGCCGCTGTGCCGAGTTGTGTGACGACCTTCATGTTGCTGTGTCTTCAAAGAAAGTTGTGGATCCAAATGAGCAAGAGGGTGAGAATATTTTACTTTCCGAACTGTACGGCAAAGTCTTTAAACCAGTACATGTTCTGAATCGGAACAAAGGATGATTACCTCAACATGGTCCGCACGACTGGCTTCCGCATCATCCTGGTAATAATCATTGTCAATAAGGTGTATGAAGAATGAGCCAAGGGAGTCAAGTTCTACCTCATTTTCCGATTCATTGACATCCTCAGGTGGATCAGAGGACTCGGTAGTTTTCTTCTTGCCCGCCTTCTTTGTGACTTTGCTTTTTGGGCGTTGAGTCCTCACCGGTTTGTCTGAAGGTTTTCTCTTCCAGAAAGAGTTGTTGGCCTGTAAAAACAAACAAAGGATTATCAGAATAAAGTTAAAGCGGAAACGCGTCAATAAGGGTGGAAAAGGATAAAATTCTTACTGCTGGCGGTTTGTTGGAAGTACAAAAAGGAGCCAATCCGGTCTTGCTGCACTGAGCGATCGGTTCATCCAACATTTTCTTCACGGCTTCAGTAACTTCCTCGTCAGTCTTTTCTATCTCATTGGACCGTTGAGGGTCTTTTACATCTCCGGTATAAGGGAAGGATACCCCATGAAACCCAGCATTGAACAAGGTCAATGCCGGTTAAACCGTTCGCTAGGAGGGCCCGGAGCTTAATGATTTGCGGTGCATAAACTTGCTGCTCTTTAGCAGTGAGCCGTGGAGGCAGTGGATGGCTATTGCTAAGATGCTGGGCATGGTAACCCGGCAGAGGGTTTTCATCAGCAGGTGCAGTATTCAGACAGTAAAACCAGGTTTGATTCCAGTCATTTGGATGGCTGTGGTGTTTTGCATGAGGGAAGTCAACCTCTTTCCTTTTCTGAATTGATACGCGGCCAAGTTCAGTGTTGGGGCTATCAGAGAACTCGGTTCGGCGGTTTAAGTGGAAAAGGTCTCTGAAGAGCTCAACAGTTGGCTCCTCTTGCAGGTAAACTTCGCAGAAAACTAGAAAATTGCATATGTTGGACACAGAGTTTGGTCCAATATCCTGAGGATGGAGTTGAAAGCTAGCGAGCACATCCCGGAAAAACTTTCAACCGGGCGGGCTAAAACCCCGGTCTAGGTGCTGCAGGAAAACAATTACTTCTCCATTTTGAGGCTCTGGAGGGCACTCAGGGCTAGGAACCCGCCAATGAAAGACATCTTTCCTGGCTAAAGCGCCAGTTAAAACGTACCCATTGAGCCGTGTTTCTGTGATCCGGGAAGGAACCCAGTTGCAAGCGGAGAATTGCTTGGTCATTTTGGAAGACAAACTGAAAAAGAGGAACAAAAGCCGGTTTATGGTTCAAAGTTGATGTATACGACCCGGTGGTAAACCGGGGAGTTTAATTCAGGTACATACACATGTTAAACCGGCTATTGCTACTCAAGTTAGATGGCTGTTTAAGAGAGGGCTAATGGTACCAGGCGGGTTGTGATTTTCTACAAGTTAAACCGCCTATGAGGGAAGCAGCAGAGCTGAAATTTACTAAGTGTTGCAGAAACAAGTTTCACGCAATGATGATATAACTTTGGATCTACCGTGGTTTAGTAAAGAAAACTTTCTGAGTCCTACAATGGTGCTAAGCAGAACAGAGAAGGTCCAGATGGGATTCTTTCAAGAATAACAAGATGCTACAGTATGGCAGATTAAAACTATGGATCTAGCCGCAAAAGGAAACTATCAAACTTAGCTAAGTTCAGTAAGAAGGCCAAGGGAAAGGCAGAGAAGTACTGACGAACATAGATGAACACGGATGAACGCAGATGAATAGGACGCCCTAATGGAGATCTAGGGTTAAGGGAAGAAAACTCTGGGTTCTCAGGAGCAGCGGAGGAGAGTGCGGATCTCTGGAACGTTTTAGGTTGATGCAGCGGCCTGGTCGGTGTAGAGACGAAGGTCGACGGCGGCGGCGGCGCTTGAGTTCGTCGGGTCGCAAGGAGGAAGACGAGGCGAAGAGGCAAGGGGAGAGAATGGAAAGACCCATCGACTTCATTTATAAGGAGAAAGGGATAAGTGGCAGGTGCGAGGATCGAGGAGACTGAAGCGGCAAAAGAGGGCGCATCTGTCGCCTCGATCTTTGGGATACCATTAATGAAGGGAATCTTTTTAATCTTTTTATACAGAGATGACTTCATGATGATCCACTGCTGTGTCCAGAGGATGACGTCACGGCAGTTTAACAAAGTTTACAGGAGAAGACATCATGGCGATTTATGAGGAATATAAGGAGATGTTCACAGAATTTCTTTAAGTATTGAAGATTGACATGAACAGGTTCAAATCAATCTGGGGCCTAATGTTGGGGATATAACTACTGAGTATAAACCGCCCAGGAGGGGCCGGTTCACCTTCAACTATATTGAAGCCCATGAAGACCCAGAAGATGGCGCTTTAGTAATGAAGCTTAGAGGCCCAGAGCCCAAAGGCGGATTAGGGCCCGTAAGTGGTAAACCACCATAGTCATATAACTTGTACTGTAAGTTAGAAAGGAGAGACCGAGCCTGACACTTGTATGAGCCGGCCTCGGGACTCTGTAAACCGGCCGGGCGTCAAAGACCCGGCGGCGGTTCAGGGACAAGAAACAACAACTCAAGAGCCAGGCATAGCGTGTTTGCTCCCTGGTTATCGAGACCCCAATAATCCCATCACAACTAGACGTAGGCTTTTACCTTCATCGAAGGGGCCAGACTAGTATAAAAGTCCTCGTGTCCTTTGTCCGGTTTAACCCCTTTAAGCTAACCTATCGCGATGGCTCCATGTCAGGACCCCGACTCGATGCCACATCGATCTAGCAGGTAACCCCTCATATCACTTTGCGGCCTCACGCACGGTATTCCCACGGGTGTCGCCTTACCTTTGCCCGGGACCGTTTGCGCCTTTTGGCACACGTATATGACAGTGTCGCTAGCATCCATATGATAAGGAGCCCGGGCTGACATGGCTAGTCGTAAACCCAAAGCGGCACAAACTTACAGGGACAGGCATCCATGACCCAGCATCGAACGTGTCGGTCATCAGCGAGTGAATCCAGGCTGTAGCACTGGGCTAGCAGGACTCCGGTGAACCGGGCTGTAGCGGGCTAACAGGACTCCGGTATTCACCGCGTGACATTTCCCCGAAGGGACAGACACAGGAACGAAGAAGGACACATGCCGGCCAGCCTAAGTGTTCCGGAGCAGTAGCAAGCTACCATGGCTCGGTGGAAACACTAGGAGACATTTCCCCGTAAGAGAGGCTACTAAAGATAAACAACTAGATGGTCAGATCCCACACATACCAAGCATTTCAATAACATACACACAATATGCTCGATATGTGCAAATACAACATGGCATCACAACATGACTCTATGACTCAAGTAATCTATTCAATAGGCTCCGAGGAGCGAGATATTACAAACATGGGTCTCATGACCCAACAATCAGAGCATACAAATCAAAGCACACGCGGAAGCTATCATGTCTGAGTACAGACATCTATAAATGAAAAAGGCTGAGAAGCCTGACTATCTATCAGATCCTGCCGAGGGCACAAGATCGTAGCTGAGGTATCAAGCTAAACGTCGAAGTCCACGTGGAACTACTAGCGAGACCGAAGTCTCTCTGCAAAAACATAAAATAGGCAAACGTGAGTACAAATGTACCCAGCAAGACTTACATCAGAACTATCTACATATGCATCATTATCAACAAAGGGGATGGAGGGGTTTAACTGCAGCAAGCCAGCTTTGACTCGGTGGCTATCCTGAACTACGACTGCAATGTAACTCTTTTGAGGTGGAGCACACGAGTCCACATATTCACCATATCAATACACCACTATGGATCCGCTCCCGTCTCCCTACGAGAACGCCATCCATAGCACTCACGCTTATCTTGCGTATTTTAGAGTATCCACTTTCACTTGTCTATGAACTGATATAAGCAACCCAGAAGTCCTTTTCCGCGGACACGGCTATTCGAATAGATCATATTGACCCTGCAGGGGTGTACTTCTTCACACACGCTCTCACCACTTACCGCCGTTTACACGACATGTACTCGGCAACCTTCAAGCGGAAGCCCAACGTGGGTGTCGGCCACGGCCTGCCTAAACACTCAAGTCTCTAGTCCAGGTTTATCGCCTATTCGGGTTCCATCCATGAGGAGATCCGGCCGGAGTTTCGCTCACAGCCCCAAACGATGTGAACAGGGTTCCCGAGACACCAAACGGGCGCCCGGTACACCGTGCCACGTGCCTACCGCATCACAGCCCACCCCTACGGTCAGCACTGCCCACGGCCTCCAGCATACTACAAACACCAGAAACTACTTGCAACTCCTGGACAGAGGACAAGGGTGATCAAGAAGCCGAGAGGGTCCATTGGTTTCGGGCCCAATGCGTGGTAGTAGCTGAATCATGGATCACAAACACAGAACTCAGTTCCTGAGGACGGCTGCAATGAGACAACCCACCATGTACTCCTACATGGCCTCTCACCGCTACCTTTACCAAATCATGTTCACACACTTAGCTCACACACAGTAGGACATGTTCACACACCTCTGATTCATCCCCGATGAATCAGACCTGACTCAACTCTAAGCAGTAGCAGGCATGACAAACAAGCATGAATGAGTAGGCACAACAGGGCTCAAACAACTCCTACTCATGCTAGTGGGTTTCATCTATTTACTGTGGCAATGACAGGTCATGCAAAGGATAAAGGGGTTCAGCTACCGCAGCAAGTAACAGATGAATCGGGGTTGTCCTAATGCAGTAAAAGAGAGCAGGAGCGAGAGAGTAGGATTGTATCGGAATGAACAAGGGGGTTTTGCTTGCCTGGCACTTCTGAAGATAACATTGAGTCTTCATCAGTGTCAACGATCACATCATCGGTATCACATCTATCGAGAGGGGACAAATACCGGCAACACAAAAGGGAACACAATCAATGCAATGCACAATATGATGCATGATCATGACATGGCAAAATGAATGTGTGTTGGGCTAATGCAACTAGCAACAGATTAAATGAAGTTGGTTTGAATATAAAATTCAAATTCAAACTCCATATGTGATTAAATAAATGCCCTTTAATTGATTTGTGCTAAACAGCAGCTATAAGTTGTTCTAACATGCATGAAAATGGTACAGATGGATTCCTTGAATTTTTCTGATAATTTTCCATATATAAATTATTTAATTTGGAGTTACGGTTAATTTTCTATGATTTATTGAAGTTTTAGGCATTTTCTGGAATTAATAAATCATTTAAGAATTATTTAAATTCCAGAAAACATTTACTGCGTCAGCAGTGCGTCACCGTGACGTCAGCAAGTCAACAGGGGTCGGTCAGGGTCAAACCTGACGTGTGGGGTCCACACGTCAGTGTCTCAGTCAACTAACCAGGTTAGTTAGCCCTAACTAACTTAGTTAGCCGGGCGGGGCCCGCATGTCAGTGGCCTATCTAATTAGCTAGGTTAATTAACGCTAACTAATCTAACCCTAATCAACCAGGCGCCTGGGCCCACACGTCAGGGGGTCAAACCCCGGGTCAAACCCGCCGGAGTTGACCCGCGGCTTGTCGCCGGCGACGCCAGCAACGGCGGAGGGCGTCGGAAACGCTGCTCCGGCCACGGTTTGATGCGCGGGTGGGTGCTATGAGTAGCTGGCGATGTGGCGCATCCAACGGTGGCGGTGTTTGGTGCTGGGGTGGCCGGAGTTGAGCGCGGCATCGACCCCGGCGGCGGCCGGAGCTCGGGGGTTCGCGGGACCGGCGCTGCGGTGTGCAAACAAGATAGTGGTCGCGCTAGTTTTACTCTACGGGACGCAACGAGTGCAACGGACGCAGGCGTGGGACCATTTGGTCACCGGGGCTTCACCGGCGACGAGCCCGTGCGGCGGAGCGTCTCGGCTCCGGTAGAGGGGGCGGCTAGAGCTCGAAATCGAGCTTGGGGTTAGGGGGAAACGGAGCAGGGACTCACGGGGATCGTGCAGGGAGGGTCAGCGAGCTCGGGGGCGCGCCGGAGTGGCCGAATTCGACGGAGAAGATCCTCGGCGGCCGGCGAGGGGGAAAACGTCGGGGGCGGCGTTCCGGGGCTCTTCTAGTCGCGTGAGACGACGAGGAGGACGAGGGAGGACTTGCGGAGCTCTGGGAGGCGTCGGGGAGGCGAGAGGGGGATGGTGGCCGCGGCGAACGGCGTCGGTGGCGACGGCTGTGTTCGGGTTCGGGCGAGAGAGAAAGAGCAGAGGGGCGGGGCCTCGAGGAAGAGTGAGAGGGGTCTGAGGGGGCTGCGTGGCGTCGCGGGAGGGAACCAGGGGAGGAGGAGGCAGCCAGGCAGGGAGGAGGTGGCCGGGGCGCGTGGCCGCGCGCGCCGGGCGCGTGCCCGCGTCCTTCTGGCGAGGGAAGAAGACGACAGGGGGGTAGCGGTGGCGGGCTGGGCCAGCGGGAGGAGCTGGGCCGGGCAGGTAAGCAGGTAAGTGGCCCAGGTGGCCGTCTCCCTTTTTATTTTTGCTCTGTTTTATTTTTTTAATCATTGTTTTCTATTTGTTTCAATCTGTTTTGATTTAGTTCAAACACTAAATCATTTTTGTTTCTTCCAATAATTTTTGCAGGGACTGAAAGTAATATTCTAGAGCCCCTCACAAAATATCAGAATTATTGAAGCATTAAATATATATATAACATATATTTGCTCCAACTCAAATACAATATATATTAGTTCAAAGATCCAAAATGACATAGAAAAATGTGCATCATCTCTGGTTACTGTTTCCAGCATTTTTCCAAAGATGATGAACATTTTTGAAAGCCACTTGGATTGACTGAAAATATTTTAGGTGAACCTGGTGAATTCTTAAAATGCTAGGGTTTGGACAATCCCCATTTCAACTTTCTGTAAAAGTAAACATGATGCATCACCAAAGGCTAGTACTAGTGCAATGCCAGAAGCTAGGGATGTGACAACTCACCCCCACTAAACAAGAATCTCGTCTCGAGATTCAAGCGTAGGGTAGGATGAAGGGGAAACGCAAACTAGTATAATCTTCACGATCCAGGTGGCACCTCAAATGAACGTTGAGTTGAACACCATCTTTGTCTTGTCGTTTTGCTCTGAGAACTCCAGCTAATCATGACAAGAAGAGGAAAGGAAAACTCTAGAGGGGTCGATCTTCTTGAAGATCGAACAACTCACGGAATGAGACATAGGACTATTTCTCGGGTTGAGACACGAGATACACATCAAGAGGGGTGGAAAGAAACGGATGACGAAGGTTCACTAGGTGGACAACAATTCCACACTTAAGAAGGTGGTAATCGATTGTCAACGTAGCGAGGATTTGAGTTGCCATGATACCACGACGAAACATCCTGGAGGGGGGTGATTCGTAGAGTATTATCTTAAGTGGCAAAAAGAATTACCTTTGATATAGAGATCGTTGAAACTCTTTAAACCAGCCTAAGACAATTCTCGAGCGATCGTTTGGAGGGGGTCGGTAGAATGGCAAACTCAAACTTGGATGATGTGGATTACCTTGTTGAAGACAACGTAATGGATGAATTTGCTTACCACCGGAAATGGAAGAGACCCATGGTAGAATGGCACATTGGTGGTGCAAGCTAGGAACAAAATGCAAATGCTGGGAATGATTCTGGTAACTGGGAAAGAACCCAACAATAAAGAGTGAATTCACTGTTTGAAAAGATCATAGCATTGCCGAGGAAACTGAGAGCAAACCCAGTTAGTGCCGATGATAACTCGTAGCGCTTGTGCGTGCTCTCAAGAACTTGAGCATTTCCATATTCATCAAGGTTTTACCAACATCCGTGTCAAGGGTCCGGTAACACAACCTACTACCATGATGAATGGTGATGGAGGATGCAGATGCAAAGGAAGATAACACTTCTCAGATTTCATCTTAGCGGGGCCAAGGGAATAAAATCTGGATGATCGACCGAGAGACATTTAGCACTCCGCTTCTAATGTTCTCCTGGATGTGCTAGTATAACCCATTCATAGATATGGTTTGATATCTAAAACATCAAGTAAAAGGTCGGACTTCGGGAACACAAAAATCCATAAGGAATAACTAGGGAGGTAAATCCTACGAAATCCTTATGGGGAGGTGGCCAACTTCCTCAATCAAGATATTATAATAACAGGTCTTCCGGCTGGGTGTGTTGGCCACGACATCCACCTTACCGGTTATCGAGGGACCAATATTATAGTTCTTGGGAAATGTTCCAACCATTATATCTGCCTGAGATTCAGATCTGGTTGGTGTCAGGATATTCCAGACTCATCGAGTCTAGGAAGAAGAATAAAAGTTTGCAACACAAATCGACGAGATGACGTCGCGAGATTCTCGGGAAGCGAACTACGATAGCAAGCTCCAAAACATGAGCTGGTTCTGCTACAAACATGTGAATGCGTTGTCCTAGACAAGCATGACCACGTGGTAGTCTTATAATAAAACACTACCGAGTTCAGGAGGGGGAACCATCAACGAGGGTATCGAAGTTCTTTCATAAGTCCGGATTAGCTCTTATGAAGGAACTCCTTCTCCTTGAACAAATCAATCAGTGGCTTGGTGTGCTAGGGATACATATAGATTGAAGGTTGCAAGTCTTCAAACCACAGCATTCTTCGCACGTGTGCATGACTGATTTGGAATGATTCCAAAGAAAGCAACATTGACTTTCTCGAATCCACGGCGGCAACTTGCATCAGATGCACATGAATTAAGGAAAGTCACTACTTTCATCCAAACATATGCTTCATGAACGAAACACGAAGAAATGCTTACACAAGTTTTCAACACTAGGTTGATGTTCAACATGAATCATGGGGAGACAAAATGCTGCTGATGGGCTCAACAACAACTCATCGGAATTTCCATATCACTGGATTTCCACCATCATGTGAACACGGTGATAGCATTGGTCAGAACCAAAAGATATAATGGTGTATTCTCGAGGGATCAACCACGAGGAAGACAACATTACGAGCATCGTTGGTACTGATTTGATTTGACGATAGCCCACACTCAAATCAAAGGATTGATAAGACAATAAGTCCAGCAACTGATCACAAGGACCAATCGATGAAGATATCATCTTTCTTCAACACACACTACACAAGAATATCCCTTTGGAACAAACTAAGTCAGACAAGCTTTTATCTTCCAACTCTCCAAGTTGTTGTCTAGCTTAACCAACTAGCTCAGGGATATCTAACACCGATTCTTGGAGAGAAGGTGGTTCACAAGAAACCAACTTGATCACGGGCTCAACATAACGGTCAGGTGACGACCTGGTGATACTTCCGAGAAGACATTCAAAAAATCACGAACCACCGGTATGTTACTAAGCTCGAGAACAATCTCGCTTTTGAGGGCAAGACGATATGATCAAATGAGTGAGGACTTGACAAGATCCTAACTCATCAATCGAAGGGTGCACCGAAATAAGGACTAGGTAGCACGATAAGTCTTAGAAGGATGATTCAAAAACCAACATGCTAAGAATGAAATTATTATCCTTTAACTACCAAGCAACGAGGTTGCTAGGCGTATTGATTTCACACATCACAATTCATTGGTCGGTATTCCGGTTGCATCAACACGAAGACCGAGGAATGACTAATGATGGCAAGAGGTATCACTATGTCAAGAATTCACAAAATGTGGTGCAATTCTCATGAAATTCCTGTCATAAAGAAGGTAATACTTCAGGGTAGAGCAGACCAGAAGCTAGATTGGCATTTTGATCTGCGGAGCACAACTTCTTTGACCCAATCCTAGATAAGGAAGAGGTACTGGAGTTTGTTTCTCCTAGTCATTCCGGAATAGAATGGCTTGACGGACCATAAGGTAGTAGGCATCGATAACGAATGCATGCATACCCTTGGACTATCAATTGATAGACGAAGGTCAGAAAACAACTAAAGAGGGACAACTCAAAGGAACATATGATTTTCTGAGTTGTGAATGCATAGATTAGCATGTCGAACGAGTTCAACATATTTCTTCCGGACAATCCATGCGGAAAGGTAGAACTGGCAGAGTCACATTTATGAATGGAGAACCCATCGAGAGCACTCCTGTTGTGATCTTTCAGTTCAACGAGGAACTTCTGCCATAAGTAGTTCATGGTATTTGGAAGAAGAAGATACCACGGACTTCAAGGACTATCGCAAAGTTTACTAATATCCTAAAGGCACTAGCAATTACTATCAACATGAAGTAGGTAGGGTGAATCTCGGGTTCAGAACCCAGGAGTAGAATACCTACTACTAAGTAGCATCACGGGATGCTTCCGAGAATAAAGGCCAGAATCTTCACACTAGGACACAAATCATGGCTAGACCACTAGATGATCCCCTGAGACACCTAGGGTCATAATAATTATTCCAACATAATGTCAAGGCAATAGAATACCTCAACTCAACAATTAGTGTGATTGAGCTGGCATAAAGGAACATCGAAACCAGAGGGAGAGGATTTTGCAAATGCATCAGACTATTTAAAAACCTGGAATGACTCGGACAGCATAATGGCTGTAAATGCTCAGAAAAGGTTTGAGACATTCACAAAATTGGTGGCATAACCACTCAGAAGCACAATATCAAGGTTCCGAGATCAACAATTAACATACGGAAGTAGTAGGAACTGAACTGAGACTTAAATCCAACAATCTTATAAGTCTACTGATTAGTAACACGTGATCCTAATAGAAAGAAAAGATAGCCTAGTTCTTAATCCCCGCAGGAAAGATAAGATGACTCAGATCAGAAGGGCATGAGGTATAAGGAGTAAAAAGAGCCTTACGTTCCATCCCACAATCAATTCCCTTATATAACTAAGAATTTCTAGACTCAACTTCGACCAGTTTGGCTTGGTAATCCTACAGGCAGTCAAGCTCTGATACCAACGCTGTCAGGACCCCGACTCGATGCCACATCGATCTAGCAGGTAACACCTCATATCACTTTGCGGCCTCACGCACGGTATTCCCACGGGTGTCGCCTTACCTTTGCCCGGGACCGTTTGCGCCTTTTGGCACACGTATATGACAGTGTCGCTAGCATCCATATGATAAGGAGCCCGGGCTGACATGGCTAGTCGTAAACCCAAAGCGGCACAAACTTACAGGGACAGGCATCCATGACCCAGCATCGAACGTGTCGGTCATCAGCGAGTGAATCCAGGCTGTAGCACTGGGCTAGCAGGACTCCGGTGAACCGGGCTGTAGCGGGCTAACAGGACTCCGGTATTCACCGCGTGACATTTCCCCGAAGGGACAGACACAGGAACGAAGAAGGACACATGCCGGCCAGCCTAAGTGTTCCGGAGCAGTAGCAAGCTACCATGGCTCGGTGGAAACACTAGGAGACATTTCCCGGTAAGAGAGGCTACTAAAGATAAACAACTAGATGGTCAGATCCCACACATACCAAGCATTTCAATAACATACACACAATATGCTCGATATGTGCAAATACAACATGGCATCACAACATGACTCTACGACTCAAGTAATTTATTCAATAGGCTCCGAGGAGCGCGATATTACAATCATGGGTCTCATGACCCAACAATCAGAGCATACAAGTCAAAACACAAATGGAAGCTATCATGTCTGAGTACAGACATCTATAAATGAAAAGGCTGAGAAGCCTGACTATCTATCAGATCCTGCCGAGGGCACAAGATCGTAGCTGAGGTATCAAGCTAAACGTCGAAGTCCAAGCGGAACTACTAGTGAGACTGAAGTCTCTCTGCAAAAACATAAAATAGGCAAACGTGAGTACAAATGTACCCAGCAAGACTTACATCAGATCTATCTACACATGCATCATTATCAACAAAGGGGATGGTGGAGTTTGACTGCAGCAAGCCAGCTTTGACTCGGTGGCTATCCTGAACTACGACTGCAAGTAACTCTTTTGAGGTGGCGCACACGAGTCCACATATTCACCATATCAATACACCACTATGGATCCGCTCCCGTCTCCCTACGAGAACGCCATCCATAGCACTCACGCTTATCTTGCGTATTTTAGAGTATCCACTTTCACTTGTCTATGAACTGTACAAGGGGTCCAAGTTTCCATATCCGAGGAATCCGGCTATTCGAATAGATGATGTTAACCCTGCAGGGGTGTACTTCTTCACACACGCTCCCGCCACTTACTGCCCTGTACACGTCATGTACCTCGGCAACCTTCAAGCGGAAGCAGGGCGAGGGAGTCGGCCACGACCTGACTAACCGAACAAGTCTCTAGTCGAGGTTTATCGCCTATTCGGGTTCCATCCGCAAGGAGATCCGGCCGGGGTGTCGCTCACGGCCCCAAACGATGTGTGCAGGGTTCCCAAGCCCACCAACCGGGTGCCACTTGGTACACCGTGCCACTGTGCCTAGTCTGTCCCAGGCCCACCTGTACCGGGTGCCACTTGGTAGACTACTACAAACACCAGAAACTAGTTGCAACTCCTGGACAGAGATCAAGTTGATTAATAAGTCGAGAGAGTCAATTAAGGATCCCAATGTGTGGTAGTAGCTGTTCATGGATCACAGGCACAGAACTCAGTTCCTGAGGACGGCTGCAATGAGACAACCCACCATGTACTCCTACATGGCCTCTCACCGCTACCTTTACCAAATCGTGTTCACACACTTAGCTCACACACAGTAGGACATGTTCACACACCTCTGATTCATCCCCGATGAATCAGACCTGACTCAACTCTAAGCAGTAGCAGGCATGACAAACAAGCATGAATGAGTAGGCACAACAGGGCTCAAACAACTCCTACTCATGCTAGTGGGTTTCATCTATTTACTGTGGCAATGACAGGTCATGCAAAGGATAAAGGGGTTCAGCTACCGCAGCAAGTAACAGATGAATCGGGGTTGTCCTAATGCAGTAAAAGAGAGCAGGAGCGAGAGAGTAGGATTGTATCGGAATGAACAAGGGGGTTTTGCTTGCCTGGCACTTCTGAAGATAACATTGAGTCTTCATCAGTGTCAACGATCACATCATCGGTATCACATCTATCGAGAGGGGACAAATACCGGCAACACAGAAGGGAACACAATCAATGCAATGCACAATATGATGCATGATCATGACATGGCAAAATGAATGTGTGTTGGGCTAATGCAACTAGCAACAGATTAAATGAAGTTGGTTTGAATATAAAATTCAAATTCAAACTCCATATGTGATTAAATAAATGCCCTTTAATTGATTTGTGCTAAACAGCAGCTATAAGTTGTTCTAACATGCATGAAGATGGTACAGATGGATTCCTTGAATTTTTCTGATAATTTTCCATATATAAATTATTTAATTTGGAGTTACGGTTAATTTTCTATGATTTATTGAAGTTTTAGGCATTTTCTGGAATTAATAAATCATTTAAGAATTATTTAAATTCCAGAAAACATTTACTGCGTCAGCAGTGCGTCACCGTGACGTCAGCAAGTCAACAGGGGTCGGTCAGGGTCAAACCTGACGTGTGGGGTCCACACGTCAGTGTCTCAGTCAACTAACCAGGTTAGTTAGCCCTAACTAACTTAGTTAGCCGGGCGGGGCCCGCATGTCAGTGGCCTATCTAATTAGCTAGGTTAATTAACGCTAACTAATCTAACCCTAATCAACCAGGCGCCTGGGCCCACACGTCAGGGGGTCAAACCCCGGGTCAAACCCGCCGGAGTTGACCCGCGGCTTGTCGCCGGCGACGCCAGCAACGGCGGAGGGCGTCGGAAACGCTGCTCCGGCCACGGTTTGATGCGCGGGTGGGTGCTATGAGTAGCTGGCGATGTGGCGCATCCAACGGTGGCGGTGTTTGGTGCTGGGGTGGCCGGAGTTGAGCGCGGCATCGACCCCAGCGGCGGCCGGAGCTCGGGGGTTCGCGGGACCGGCGCTGCGGTGTGCAAACAAGATAGTGGTCGCGCTAGTTTTACTCTACGGGACGCAACGAGTGCAACGGACGCAGGCGTGGGACCATTTGGTCACCGGGGCTTCACCGGCGACGAGCCCGTGCGGCGGAGCGTCTCGGCTCCGGTAGAGGGGGCGGCTAGAGCTCGAAATCGAGCTTGGGGTTAGGGGGAAACGGAGCAGGGACTCACGGGGATCGTGCAGGGAGGGTCAGCGAGCTCGGGGGTGCGCCGGAGTGGCCGAATTCGACGGAGAAGATCCTCGGCGGCCGGCGAGGGGGAAAACGTCGGGGGCGGCGTTCCGGGGCTCTTCTGGTCGCGTGAGACGACGAGGAGGACGAGGGAGGACTTGCGGAGCTCTGTGAGGCGTCGGGGAGGCGAGAGGGGGATGGTGGCCGCGGCGAACGGCGTCGGTGGCGACGGCTGTGTTCGGGTTCGGGCGAGAGAGAAAGAGCAGAGGGGCGGGGCCTCGAGGAAGAGTGAGAGGGGTCCGAGGGGGCTGCGTGGCGTCGCGGGAGGGAACCAGGGGAGGAGGAGGCAGCCAGGCAGGGAGGAGGTGGCCGGGGCGCGTGGCCGCGCGCGCCGGGCGCGTGCCCGCGTCCTTCTGGCGAGGGAAGAAGACGACAGGGGGGTAGCGGTGGCGGGCTGGGCCAGCGGGAGGAGCTGGGCCGGGCAGGTAAGCAGGTAAGTGGCCTAGGTGGCCGTCTCCCTTTTTATTTTTGCTCTGTTTTATTTTTTTAATCATTGTTTTCTATTTGTTTCAATCTGTTTTGATTTAGTTCAAACACTAAATCATTTTTGTTTCTTCCAATAATTTTTGCAGGGACTGAAAGTAATATTCTAGAGCCCCTCACAAAATATCAGAATTATTGAAGCATTAAATATATATATAACATATATTTGCTCCAACTCAAATACAATATATATTAGTTCAAAGATCCAAAATGACATAGAAAAATGTGCATCATCTCTGGTTACTGTTTCCAGCATTTTTCCAAAGATGATGAACATTTTTGAAAGCCACTTGGATTGACTGAAAATATTTTAGGTGAACCTGGTGAATTCTTAAAATGCTAGGGTTTGGACAATCCCCATTTCAACTTTCTGTAAAAGTAAACATGATGCATCACCAAAGGCTAGTACTAGTGCAATGCCAGAAGCTAGGGATGTGACACTCCACGACTAAGTCCTTTCACGAGGACATCTGACGTGATATTTCCACGACAGGATCTGATGAACCTCGTGCAACCCCGTCCGTCCATGAAGAAATTCCAGCCACTAGTGCTGAAGAAAATGTGAATGAAGAATTGATGACCCAGGCTGCAGCTACAGAAGAACCTGAAATTCCTCAGCATGAGGAATCTGAGATTGCGATTCCTGAGGTGGTACTGCACATCACTGACACCCCTCAACCCAAGCGAAAGGATCCCTTCTCCAAGAAGCCAAAATTCAAGGCTGATGATTTCTTCGGCGAGCGTGTATTCTTCACTGAATTCAACCCATATGACAATGCTCGTCTTAGAAGGAAGCGCTTCTGGACTGCCAGCCAGGCCAACTTCTATTCCTCAGTTCTCTTCGACAAGGACAAAGTCTTCGACCACGAGCACATTCCTCACATGGACATGGGATCTATGCCTTGCTTCACGCTGGTCCTCAGTATGCTTCATGATGCAAGTCTGCTTAACTTTTGCACTGACATCGTTGACTGGAATGAAGAGCTAATTCTTCAATTCTATGCGACGCTGCATATCACTGGTGAAGCACATGACATCAACTCCTAGGTGTTGGACTGGATGACCAAAAACACTCATTACAAGGCACCAGCCTCTGAATTGCTTCGTGCCTTGCCAATCAGTCCTCCACCAGAAGGTGCTCATTGTCTTTATGATGAGCCTGAACTCACCGACCACTATGTGCAAGTGCTCGTGAACCGCTGAAGCCTGGACAAGTCCAAAGGACCAAATTCCTAGTGAAGGAATTGCTGTATGTGCCAAGGACCATCTAGCACATTCTGACGAAGA
The DNA here is from genome assembly GCF_002162155.2 of Triticum dicoccoides. Lineage (NCBI taxonomy): Eukaryota > Viridiplantae > Streptophyta > Magnoliopsida > Poales > Poaceae > Triticum > Triticum dicoccoides. The sequence continues at coordinate 69,306,949 of NC_041383.1, forward strand.
CTATCAGTCCAATCAAAGGTCATGACTCCTCTGATGAAGAAATTGTGGGGATGATGAAGAATATGCTCTTCAACATCATACATGGCATCCCTAACAATTACCATGATTTCTTCATGAGGACTCTTGCTAATGTTGCATTCTCACCGTTTGAGCTGAAGCCTTATGCTCCATGGATCATGAGATTCCTCAGAACAAGGTCTTCACTCAACTACAAGGCTGACAATCTCAACCATGGCAGCTACTTGCCCCCGACTGAAGTCCTAAAATGGACATATTCTTCTGCTGAAGAAAAGGGCAAGGCACCTGCTATTATTGATGAAGGCATTCGTCCATTGGATGGTTAGTTCCGCAAAGCTGCATCTTACTCCACCAATGACGACTCTGCCACACATGATTCTGCTGCAAACGCTCCCAAGTCAAGTCCTCAAGCTACTTCTCCTCGTGTGATGACTGACCATGAGCTGCTTCTAAGTCTTCACTAGAAGGTCGATCGGAACCACAAATGGGTTAAGCGTCAGTTTGGCTCTATTCTTCACAACATGACCTCTACACATAATGCAGTGAAGAAAAACCATTACTACCTCCATGAAGTTTTTGATCACACCTGGGCTATTCTGTCACATCTGTATGGTGAAGAAGATTTGAAGCAAATGGGTTTCAAAGAAGACTTTGACTGGTCTGCTCCTCTGTCGAAGAAGCTCAAGAAGGTCAAGGTTCCTTCTTTGGTCGCAAGTTTATATTCCTCATCCCGCGAAACGGACGAGTTCGAAGACTTGAATGACACTGCTGCAGGCCCTACATCGACTCAAGACCTCAACAAAGCTGGCGCTCCTCCATCTTCATGATATTCTTCAGGGGCGTTAGTCCTCATTTTCAACCCTTTTGGTCATTCGATGACAAAGGGGGAGAAATTTGAGTTAGTCTTCAAGCGGGTCTATCCTATATGGGCGTTTTTTTGCTAAGTTACAACTCTCGTTCTTCTGATGACTTTGCTGGATTGAGTTGTAATCTTAAACTCTATGGTGGTCTGATACTTTTGCTATGTTCTTCTGCATGCTTATTCATCAATAATGTTAATGCATGCATGCTGAATTACATCAGTCACCATATTTCATCATGCATTTCAAATTGTTCATGTTATATGTCAAATGCGTGTATGAATTACAAGATATAGGGGGAGATCCCCATGATTATACTCTTCAAGTGTGCATTGCTTCAAAAGCAAATTCCTCACTATGCACATATTCAGGGGGAGTTCTTCTATATCTTGCAATCAAATTCCTCAAAATTAGTATTTACACTTCATATGATTATCCCCGTTGAAAACTTAACCTATATTTTCATCAATCACCAAAAAGGGGGAGATTGTAAGTGCATCTAGCGCCCCTTAGTGATTTTGGTGTATTGAAGACTTATAGGTTAAGAGACTGATGCATTTGTGAGTGTACACAGGTCTATAAGTCTATGAGGAGTTTGATATTTACAGAGAATGTCGACCCCTAAAAATGAAGTTCTTCGTCTGAAGACTTTGGATGTCTGAAGACTTTCTGAAGACTTTGAAAGTGAAGAAATTGGTGTGACCTTGAAGACATGGAAATCATTCGAGGAACATGAAGCTTGAAGACTCTTGTTTTTATTGTTTCATTTTCTCTTTCTTGAGTCATAGGAAACACCATACTGTTAAAGGGGGTCGAGGAAATACTAAGGAAAAAAATTCCATGTGATGCTCAACTCAAAATCCTACACCTACCAATCCTTTCAAGTGAAGCCATTGGAAATCTCACACAGTTCAGTCATATTCTTCAGTGATAGAGATGGATTTCTTCTGGTCTATGAGGAATTTGTTCTGACTAAGGAGTTAGGAATTCGCTAGTGCGGATTGCCTACAAAGTGAGGAACATGATAGCCCTGAGGTATTTGAGAGTCAAATATTCCGACCGTTGTTGTGCCACGCGCCAGCTGTCCCAAAATATCTACCCACCTAACGGTCATATCATTGAAGGGCATTTATGTCTTATCATGTCGGGCTGCTCCCTAGGCTATAAATAGCCGCTCCCTACAACCACTAGTTGGTTGGCTGCTACGAGAGAAACTGACACTTGTCATTTGAGAGCAAACCATCCTCCGAGGACTTTGAGTAAAAATCATCAAGTGAGGAAATCCCAAACCCAAACCTACAAACCCCAAAGTGATTGAGCATCATTGAAGAGATTGATCCTGCGTGGATCCGATGCTTGTTTCCTTTGAAGACTGTGCTTCTTCTAGACGGTTAGGCGTCAAGGTCTAGAGCATCCAAGAGGAATTGTGGATCACCGAGTGACCGAGTTTGTGAAGGTTCGGAAGTCACCTGAAGACTTACCACGAGTGATTGGGCGAGGTCTGTGTGACCTTAGCTCAAGGAGAATACGGTGAGGACTGTGTGTCCGGGACTGGGTGTCCTCAAGTTTAAATACTCAGCCACTCCAACCAGATGTACAATTGAGACAACAGTTGGAACTGGTCTACCAAATCATTGTCTTCACCAAGCCTACTGGTTCTATTTCTTCAACTCTTTCATTTCCTCATCTCTGTTGTTGTGCGCTTGTTCATATCTGTTTAAAGACTTTTGACTAAAGACTTTCTCAATTTCCTCAGTTCAATTTCTTCAGTGTCTGTCTTCATCTTGTGTTATCCTGTGTTACGCTTTCTGTACTCTGTGCTTGTCTTCATTTCATGATAATGACTATGAGTGTGTTCTGCTATGTTTACTTTTGAGTACTTATTCCACTGCAAGTAGTTCTTCATTTAGGAATTTCCTCACCAGCAAATTCCTCAGTGAAGAATTCATAAAAATCGCCTATTCACCCCCTCTAGTCGATACAACGCACTTTCATTAACGCGCTCTGTTTTACCATCAGACTCAAGGTGATATGCAGAACTGTAGCGTAGCTATGTTCCCATGCCCTTGAAAATATCTTGCCACATTTGACTAGTGAAGATATGATCTTGATCAGAAACTATGGCCATAGGAGGGTCATGCAATTTCAACACGTTGTCAATGAATGCTTGAGCTACTTTTTGGACGGTAAAATGATGTGAGAGAGGGATAAAATGTGCAAACTTGGACAGTCTGTCCACTACTACCATAATCACATCTTTTCCATTGGATTTAGGTAGTCCTCCTATGAAATCCATGCTCAGGTGTGTCCACACCATGTCAGGGAGTTGGAGTGGATCGAGATAACCAGGATAGGAGCAATTTTCACCTTTGTTCTTCTGACAAATAGGGCACTCTGCCACAAACTTGTCAACTTCTTGTTTGAGGCCCGACCAGTAGAAGATTTGTTTGATGCGATGGTATGTTGCTTTTATACCTGAGTGACCACCCAATGTAGAAGCATGTAATGCAGTGAGTAACTTTTTTTGAGTTCCAAATCTTTGCCCACATAAATTCTTCGTTTGTGCCTTATAATTCATGAATGCGGAGTGTTTTGGTTGAGGGACTGATTAGGAGCTAGTAGTAATTTTTCCAAGAGGGATTGACAAGTTTTGTCCTTGGTATATGAGTCTTGCACTACAGAGATCCATTGTGGAGTAACCATGGACATGTCCACGAGAGAGAAAAGTTCTAGAGAGTGCATCATCAACAATATTTTCCTTGCACTTTTTGTCAATGTGAAATTGAACTCTAAGAGTTTCAGCATCAGTTTGTGTTGTATACCAGTAGTGATCTTATGATCAACCATATATTGTAAACTCTGGTGATCTGTTTTAATGATAAGACCATTTCCCAAGAAATAGTGTCTCCACCTTTTCAATGCAACAATGATTGCTAGGGCTTCCTTTTCATATGTGGATATAGCAACATTTTTAGGACAGAGAGTAGAGCTGTAATAAGCTAGTGGTCTTCCTTATTGCATCATGACTGCTCCCATCCCTACTCCAGAAGCATCTGTTTCTAGAGTAAAAGGTTTAGTGAAGTTGGGAAGAGCAAGCACTGGAGCACTGATCATGGATTGCTTCAGTTCCTGGAAAGCCTTGGTTTGAGCCTGTGTCCAGCAGAAACTGTCCTTTCAAAGTACATCATGCAGTGGTCTTGCAATGGTGCCAAAGTTTTTTTTACAAACTTTCTGTAATAACCACAGAGGCCTAAAGATCCTCCAAGCTGAGTTGGTGTAGCAGGTAGTGGCCAATCAGTAACTGCTGCTACTTTGGAGGGATCAGTTGAGACTCCTTCGCCAGTAATTATGTGACCCAAGTACTCCACTTGTTGAACTGCGAACACACATTTGGAGAGCTTTGCAAAACATTGATGTTCCTTGAGCAACTGCAACACTATTTGCAAATGGGCCAGATGTTCAAAGAGGGACTTACTGAAGATTAGGATATCATCAAATAAGACCAACACAAACTTTCTGAGATAAGGTCCAAAAATGCTATTCTGGAGTGCTTGAAATGTTAAGGGCCGGAAAACATGACCACAAACAACACTTGAGCCAGTCTTAGAGGCAAGACTAGGAACCTATTCTTTACCGTTTATCATTCCACACGTGCATATGAGTTTTCCACTGAATCACATATTCTAGGATCATAGAGGTTATAGCATGAAATATAAACTCTTAATTATGAAGATAGAAATATAATAATATAATATTATTGCCTCTAGGGCATACTTCCAACAGTTGTGACAGATAGTTTGATAACAAGATAATTCATAACAAGTAACAATAGTAGCAAGGTGGCCCATTCCTTTTTATTGCAAAGGATAAGCGAAAAGTACTTCATAGGGAGCAAAACGTTCTAGAGGATACACGGGAATCTCGTCTAGTTAACTCCATCACGATTCATTGACTCACATTCACTACTTTTATAAGTTATTATGTGGGAGGACCGGTGCTAGGGTGTTGTTCTTACTTGAACAAACAACCCACTTATGATTACCCCCTCTCGCAAGCATCCATAACTACAGAAAAAGAATTAACATAAATCTAACCATAGCATGAAACATATACATGGATCCAAATCAGCCCCTTACAGAATATCGCATAAATTACAGTTTAAGATTTGGTCACTCTCACTACCCATCATCTACTTAATAATCCAACAATGCCTTACCCAAGGCCCAAGCATGGTAATGTGTAATGTAGTTGACGTTCACACGACACCACTATAGGAAGAACAACATAACACATCATCAAAATGTTGAACGAAAACCAACTTCACATGATTACTTATATTAAGACTTCTCCCATGTCCTCAAGAACAAATGGAGCTACTCATAAATCATATTCGTGTTCATGATCAGAGGAGAATAATATGTGATTAACAATCTGAACATATGATCTTCCACCAAGTAAACCAATTAGCATCAACTACGAGATGTAATCAACACTACTAACCAACAAGTACCAATATGAGGTTTTGAGACAAACATTGTGAAGGAAATATGCCCTAGAGGCAATAATAAAGTTGTTATTTTATAGTTCCTTATTCATGATAAAGGTTTATTATTCATGCTATAATTGTATTGATCGGAAACTTAAATACATGTGTGAATACATAAACAAATATCGTGTCCCTAGTAAGCCTCTACTAGACTAGCTCGTTGATCAAAGATGGTTAAGGTTTCCTAACCATTGACATGTGTTGTCATGTGATAACTGGATCACATCATTAGGAGAATGATGTGATGGACAAGACCCATCCGTTAGCTTAGCATAATGACCGTGTAGTTTATTGCTATTGCTTTCTTCATGTCAAATACATATTCCTTCGACTATGAGATTATGCATCTCCCGGGTACCGGAGGAATACCTTGTGTGCTATCAAACGTCACAACGTAACTGGGTGATCATAAAGATGCTCTATAGGTATCTCCGAAGGTGTTTGTTGAGTTGGCATAGATCAAGATTAGGATTTGTCACTCCGAGTATCAGAGAGGTATCTCTGGGCCCTCTCGATAATACACATCATAAGAAGCCTTGCAGGCAAAGTGACTAATGAGTTAGTTACAGGATGATGTATTACAAAACGAGTAAATATACTTGCCGATAACGAGATTGAACAAGGTATGAAGATACCGACGATCGAATCTCGGGCAAGTAACATACCGATGGACAAAGGGAATTGTGTATGTTGTCATAACGGTTTGACCGATAAAGATCTTCATAGAATGTGTAGGAGCCAATATGGGCATCTAGGTTCTGCTATTGGTTATTGACCAGAGAGGTGTCTCGGTCATGTCTACATAGTTCTCGAACTCGTAGGGTTCACACGCTTAACGTTCGTTGACGATATAGTGTTATATGAGTTATATGATTTGGTGACCGAATGTTGTTCGGAGTCTCGGATGAGATCACGGAAATGATGAGGAGTCTTGAAATGGCCAGGAGGTAAAGATTGATATATAGGACGATGGTATTCAGAAACCGGAAGTGTTTCGGAGGGTACCGGGTACTTACCGGGTCACCGGAAGGGGTTCCGGACACCCCCGGGAAGTATATGGGCCTTATGGGCCAAGTGAGGGAACACATCGGCCCACAATGGGCTGGTGCGCCCCTCTATGGCAGCCAGACCTAGGGGACAGAAGGAAAGAGGGGAAAAGGCCTCCTCCTTCCTTCTCTCTCCCCCTCTTCCCTTCCCCCTTTGGGAAAACATGGCAGAGGCGCAGGCTGGGCAGGAGCCCTAGGGCCGGCCGGCCACCTATTTGGTGCGCCAGGCTGCCTCCCCTCTCCCCCACCTATATATATGAGAGGGAGGGGGAGCCACACAACACACAACATTGTCTTAGCCATGTGCGGCGCCCCCATCCATCGTTTACTCCCTCGATCACATTTTCGTAGTGCTTAGGCGAAGCCCTGCAGAGATAACTTCACCATCACCGTCACCATGCCGTCGTGCTGTCGGAACTCATCCACTACCTCGCCATCTTGTTGGATCAATAAGGTGTGGATGTCACCGAGCTAAAGGTGGAGGTGTTGTATGTTTGATACTCGATCGGTTGGATCGCAAAGAAAGTTCGACTACATCAACCGCGTTGTCAAATGCTTCTGCTTATGGTCTATGAGGGTATGTAGACACACTCTCCCCTCTTGTTGCTATGCTTCTCCTTGATAGATCTTGCGTGTGCGTAGAATTTTTTTGTTTTCCATGCAATGTTTCCCAACAGTGGCATCTGAGCCAGGTCTATACGTAGTTGATATGCACGCGTAGAACACAAAGAGTTGTGGGCGGTGATAGTCATACTACTTACCACCAACGTCTTATTTTGATTCGGTGGTATTGTGGGATGAAGCAGCCAGACCAACCTTGCATGTCCACGCACATGAGACCAGTTCCACCGACAGACATGCAACTAGTTTTGCATAAAGGTGGCTGGCGGGTGTCTGTATCTCCTACTTTAGTTGAATCGAATTTGATTATGGCCGGTCCTTGAAGAAGGTTAAAACAACAAACTTGACGAAACACCGTTGTGGTTTTTGCTGTAGGTAAGAACGGTTCTTGCTAGAAGCCCGTGAAGGAAATATGCCCTAGAGGCAATAATAAAGTTATTATTTATTTCCTTATATCGTGATAAATGTTTAGTATTCATGCTAGAATTGTATTAACCGGAAACATGATACATGTGTGAATACATAGACAAACTGAGTGTCACTAGTATGCCTCTACTTAACTAGCTCGTTTATCAAAGATGGTTATGTTTCCTAGCCATGGTCAAAAGAGTTGTCATTTGATTAACGAGATCACATCATTGAGAGAATGATGTGATTGACTTGACCCATTCCGTTAGCTTAGCACTTGATCGTTTAGTATGCTGCTACTGCTTTCTTCATGACTTATACATGTTCCTGTGACTATGAGATTATGCAACTCCCGTTTACCGGAGGAACACTTTATGTGCTACCAAACGTCACAACGTAACTGGGTGATTATGAAGGTGCTCTATAGGTGTCTCCGAAGGTACTTGTTGGGTTGGCGTATTTCGAGATTAGGATTTGTCACTCCGATTGTCGGAGAGGTATCTCTGGGCCCTCTCTGTAATACACATCACTATAAGCCTTGCAAGCAAGGTGACTAATGAGTTAGTTGCGAGATGATGTATTACATAACGAGTAAAGAGACTTGCCAGTAACGAGATTGAACTAGGTATTGAGATACCGACGATCGAATCTCGGGCAAGTAACATACCGATGACAAAGGGAACAACGTATGTTGTTATGCAGTTTGACCGATAAAGATCTTCGTAGAATATGTGGGAGCCAATATGAGCATCCATGTTCCACTATTGGTTAGACCGGAAACGTGTTTCGTTCATGTCTACATTGTTCTTGAACCCGTAGGGTCCGCATGCTTAAAGTTAGATGATAGTTATATTATGAGTTTATATGTTTTGATGTACCAAAGGTAGTCCGGAGTCCCAGATGTGATCACGGACATGACGAGGAGTCTCAAAATGGTCGAGACATGAATATTGATATATTGGATGACTATATTCGGACACAGAAATGGTTTCGGGGGTTATCGGATATATACCGGAGTACCGGGGAGTTATCGGAACCCCCTAGGAGGTTAATGGGCCTCATGGGACCAAGTGGTGGAAGAGGAGAGGCGGCCAAGGGGCAGCCGCGCGCCCTTCCCCCCAAGTCTGAATTGGACAAGGAGGGGGGGGGGCGGCGCCCCCCCTTTCCTTTCCCCCTCTCTCTCCTTCCCTCTCCTCTCCTACTCCAACAAGGAAGGGGGGGAGTCCTACTCCCGGTGGGAGGAGGACTCCTCCTGGCGCGCCCCTCTTGGCCGGCCGACCCCCTCCCCCTGGCTCCTTTATATACGGGGGCTGGGGGGCACCTCTAGACACAACAATTGATCTCTTGATCTCTTAGCCGTGTGCGGTGCCCCCCTCCACCATAGTCCTCCTCGATAATATTGTAGCGGTGCTTAGGCGAAGCCCTACGACAGTAGAAGATCAAGATCGTCACCACGCAGTCGTGCTGACGGAACTCTCCCTCGACACTCGGCTGTATTGGAGTTCGAGGGACGTCATCGAGCTGAACGTGTGCTAGAACTCGGAGCTGCCGTAGTTTCGGTGCTTGATCGGTCGGGCCGTGAAGACGTACGACTACATCAACCGCGTTGTTCTAACGCTTCCGCTTTCGGTCTACGAGGGTACGTGGACACACTCTCCCCTCTCGTTGCTATGCATCACCATGATCTTGCGTGTGTGTAGGATTCTTTTTGAAATTACTACGTTCCCCAACAGTGGCATCCGAGCCTAGGTTTTATGCGTTGATGTTATATGCACGAGTAGAACACAAGTGAGTTGTGGGCAATACAAGTCATACCGCTTACCAGCATGTCATACTTTGGTTCGGCGGTATTGTTGGATGAAGCGGCCCGGACCAACATTACGTGTATGCTTACGCGAGACCGGTTCTACCGACGTGCTTTGCACACAGGTGGCTGGCGGGTGTCAGTTTCTCCAACTTTAGCTGAACCGAGTGTGACTATGCCCGGTCCTTGAGAAGGTTAAAACAACACTAACTTGACGAACTATCGTTGTGGTTTTGATGCGTAGGTAAGAACGGTTCTTGCTCAGCCCGTAGCAGCCACGTAAAACTTGCAACAACAAGTAGAGGACGTCTAACTTGTTTTTGCAGGGCATGTTGTGATGTGATATCGTCAAGACGTGCTGCTATATTTTATTGTATGAGATGATCATGTTTTGTAACCGAGTTATCGGCAACTGGCAGGAGCCATATGGTTGTCGCTTTATTGTATGCAATGCAATCGCCCTGTAATTGCTTTACTTTATCACTAAGCGGTAGCGATAGTCGTAGAAGCAATAGGTGGCTAAACGACAACGATGCTATGATGGAGATCAAGGTGTCGTGCCGGTGACAACGGTGATCATGACGATGCTTCGAAGATGGAGATCACAAGCACAAGATGAGGATGGCCATATCATATCACTTATATTGATTGCATGTGATGTTTATCCTTTATGCATCTTATCTTGCTTTGATTGAAGGTAGCATTATAAGATGATCTCTCACTAAATTTCAAGATAAAAGTGTTCTCCCTGAGTATGCACTGTTGCCAAAGTTCGTCGTGCCCAGACACCAGGTGATGATCGGGTGTGATAAGTGTCGGTGTAAAAAACGGCGGATCTCGGGTTGGGAGTCCCGATCTGTGCGTCTTAGGTTGATGGTAACAGGAAGCAAGGGACACGATGTTTACCCAGGTTCAGGCCCTCTCGATGGAGGTAAAACCCTACTTCCTGCTTGATTAATATTGAAGATATGAGTAGTATAAGAATAGATCTACCACGAGATCATAGAGGCTAAACCCTAAGAGCTAGCCTATGATGGTATGATTGTAATTGTGATCGGCCTTCTATGGACCATCCTCTCCGGTTTATATAGACACCGGAGAGGGCTAGGGTTTACATGGAGTCGGTTACAAGGAAGGAAATATAATATCCGGATCGCCAAGCTTGTCTTCCACGCAAAGGAGAGTCCCATCCGGACACGGGCCAAAGTCTTGAGTCTTGTACCTTCACGCTTCAATAGTCCGGACGATGTATATAGTCCGGCTGTCCGGATACCCCCTAATCCAGGACTCCCCCAGTAGCCCCTGAACCAGGCTTCAATGACGATGAGTCCGGTGCGCAGTCTTGTCTTCGGCATTGCAAGGCGGGTTCCTTCTCTGAATACTCCAAGGTAATTATCGAACACGTAGACCGTGTCCGGATCTACAAAATGATCTTCACATACCACCGTAGAGAGAATGATACTTCAACTGACAACTTCTTAGATGACGTGATATGTCATTACGGTCAGGTCATTATTCGAACCGTTTTCCCACAACCAGCCACATCGCGTATTGCGAGGCGGTTTCCTTGACACGTCTTGTCAAAGCAGAGATCGTGTCCCCTTATCACGGGATTCTCATCAATACGGGTATGGGTAATCCCCTCGTGCCATCAATCGTGGCGCTTGGGAAGTAAGCGATTCTCAGCAGGCTAGTGGGGAGGCGCACTGCTTCCGTCGCCTCTATAAAGGGATAAGAGTTCCCCCTTTTTACTCACGCCTTCCTCCTCCTTTGCCCACTCTTGCCCCCTCGAGCTCCAGCGCCCTAGTCCAAGTCTTCTCCGCACAGTTAAACATGTTCGGAGCAGGAGGTAAGTGGGTGGCTTCCACCGTGAAGGAGAAAAATATCGCGAATCTTCGGGCGGCCGTATACTTGGCCGTAGACATAGCGCACCGGCTACCAGACGACGGGCAGGTCATTCCAACTCCAGGACCCCACGAGAGGGTCGTGTTTCTCGCCCACTTCGTCCGTGGACTGGGGTTTCCACTTCACCCCTTCGTCCGCGGGCTCATGTTCTACTACGGGCTAGATTTCCATGATCTAGCCCCGAACTTCATCCTCAACATCTCGGCGTTCATCGTCATATGCGAGGCCTTCCTCCGCATCAAGCCTCATTTCGGCTTGTGGCTGCAAATCTTCTGCGTGAAGCCGAAGATCGTGAGCGGCCAGCAAGTGGAGTGCGGAGGAGCCATGGTGGGCAAGATGCCTAACATCACCTGGCTTGAGTGTCCTTTGCGGAAACCGTGAAGGGTAGGCAGTCAGGGTGGTTCTACATCACCGAGGCGCGCGACGCTAACTAGGCAGCGGCCCCCCCGAGTTCCTATCCGGAACCCCATGCGGCTCACCTCCTGGGAACAGAAGGGCCTGTCCTGGGGCGAATCTACAGAGCTGACCGGACTCATAAACTGCATCAAGGGCATGAAGGACAAGAACATCAAGCTTGTCAACGTGATCCAGGTCATGCTCGTTCACCAGATTCTGCCATGCCAAAGGCGGGCATTAAATCTATGGGAGTTCGTCCCGGCCGAACACCAGACGCTTCAGAGGCTCTACGGCATGAAGCACAAAAACGTGTGGAAGGTGTTGTTCAAGGCCTCCGAAGTACCTCCTCCCATATCCGAGGACCGTGGGCTCCACACTGTGCGGCCTCCTAGTCAGGTGAGTTCTCAGTCTGCCACCGGATTTGGTACTTCCCAATATATTTACGGGGGAGCCTTAAGTAATTGTGCATATTTATTCAGGATTATGTGGAGACAGCGGAGCAGATTGACTGTCCGGCTCCGCTGCCAGAAAGCCCAACTAATGCTCTCCTGATGGAGATGCTGGTCCTAGCGCCCTACAAGGGGCCCGAGAAGAAGGCCGATAAGAAGGCTCCGGGGATCCAAAAGGGTCTCCGATGTAAGGTTGTGCCAGAAGCCTCGTCCGAAGACGATGAGGCACACTCCTCCCCCGAAGGGGAAGAGGAAGAAGAAGAGGCCGCCCATCTAGAAAGGACGAGGGGCCTGAGAGGGTGAACCAGGGGGGCAGGGGAGGCCCCCGGTGCAAGGCCGTCATACCCTCGTCGTCCGATGACGGTGATGCAGATTCCTCCCGCGGAGGCGGGGGGAAACAAGAAGAAACTCCACCTCCCTGTATTAGGGGGGGGGGGAGAAAAAGAGGAAGGCCGCCCTAGTGGGGGAGGCTGGGACGTCCAAGAAGGGAAAGGTGTCCCTTCCGGACTAGTCCGCCACCACCGCTGATAGCGAGGAGGGGTGGCTGCCCAGGAAGAAGCCCCTAATGCAATCGTAAGTATCCGCACTCCATCGTAGTTTTGCTTCATAGTTTTGTTATAACGCCGAACTTGTATGCAGTCCGGCCAGGGCCCATCTCGAGGCGTCGTCTTCGGATGGGTCCTTGAGCGATTCGGCGATGAACTCGCTCCCGACGGCCACTACTCCTCAGCCTGCAGATGACACGAAGGTGTTATCCCAAAGGCTCCCAGAGCGGGGGGAGGTGGCTCTGGAGGCACCCCAAGGCGGCATTCCAGACGTCGGACACACGGGGTTCAAGATCCCTGCGGACCGTGTTGATGAGAGCCACAGTAGGCCGGGCTCTCAATCGAACACTGTTCCGGAACCTTCAATGGTTCCGGACTCAGGCGGGCAACCCCTCGTTAGGAAGGGAGAGCCGTCTGTGTCGAGGACTTCCATTGCGCCTGAGGCGCCGGATTGTCTGCTGGAAGCGCTTCGCGGCGCTTCCATAGGTGAAGAGCACCGTACTCTTATGAGTGCGGTGATTCAGAAGGTTTCGTCCGCCAAGAGCGGACTAACCGAAGCCTGCACCAGCCTCCTGACAGGCTTTGAGGTAAGTAGTAAAAATGTGTGAAATTACCACCCGATAGGTAGTAGCCCCTGATACTCTGTTTGGTGTTCGGAAGGAAAAGCCAAATGGAGGGTCAATTATAATCCGCAGGAGTCTAACAATAAGTTTTGAATGTGAATAAACAGGCTATGCTGCTTGCCGCTGCTGTCCGTACAGCCGAGATCGCCAGCCTAAAACAGGACTTGGAGCAGGCGCAGGGAGAGCTCGATCTCACGAGGAGGCAGCTCAAAGAGAGCAAAGGTGAATGATTCCCCTCTCTCATATAATGAAGGATAGATAAAATTGGTTATTCTAACGACGAATCGTCGTGATTTTGTAATAGAGGCCACCACCAAAGTGGCGTCTCTCAAGAAAGCTCTGTCCGAGGCCGAACACAAGGCGGCCTTGGAAGGCAAGGAGCGCGAAAAGCAAGATGCTAGAGTGGGAGAGTTACTACAAGAGCTCCAAGATCTCGGCAAGAAGTTCGAGGCCATGGAGCATGAGCTTAAGGCGAAAGAGGACGAGCTTACGAAGGCCCTTTCAAGTATAAAAGACGGCAAGGCCGAAGCCGAGAAGGCACAACAGGAAATCCAGGAGGCCAAGAAGATAGCGGCGGGTAAGAAATTCTTTATGCAAAGCAAACATGTGGAGGAGGCGTTTCTTTTACTTACCCGAGTCCGGAGCTCCCCAGGGGCATTCGCAGATCTGCCACGCAGCATATCAGATGCCGCAGAGTTCTACCGTGCTCAGGAGGGGAGCTCAACGGAGAAGCTGTTCTGGTCCTAGTATGCTGGGGCCGAACATCCAACGCCTCTGAGTGACCAACTGAAGCAGTTGGTCGAACTCCACAGGGCGGCCGAAGTGGCTATGAAGGATTTCATAGTCCGGATGTGGCCTGGTGAGCCCCTGCCCACCAGCTACTTCGGCCTGATCAAGCGAATGGTGAATGCCTATCCGTGACTAGAAGTCATCAAGCGATCCGTTTGCATTGAGGATGCCCGCCGGGCCTTTGCCCGTGCGAAGGTGCATTGGGGCAAGATGGATGCGGAGAAGCTGGTGAAGGACGGGCCGCCGGAGGGCAAGGCGCAACGCTATCCGGAGAAGTATTATGATGGCGTTATGAAGGGCGCTCGCCTCGTGGCCGATGAATGTACCAAGGACATAATTTTAGAATGAATTCACTTCTGTCAGGTTTGTAATTTAAAGATGAAGTTACTTGCGCTATTTAGCGCTTTTGTTATTTAAAATATTACCTTCTGTGCGGCTGTTTATAAAATTTTGAAAGTAGGCCAGTCGTCGGCTTCCGCCCCCATGTAACTAGTACTGGGGTGTTCGTGGAAAACCCGGACACTCTTTATCCAAATGTTTGGTCCCTTAAGGAGGTGTCCGGCACAGCGAACATGGCAATAAGACTATGCGGCTTTATAACCTTCACTTAGCCATAGAAGTCTACAATTTAAATTTCGGCGAAGCCCCTAGAATCCGGAAGACCGAATTGGGGCGCTATATACGCCTAAATCGGACGAAGCCGAATTATTGCCTAAAGCGGAAAAATCTTTAAGGATTTTAAGACCTCTCAAACAACGACCAGCTCTCGCCACATCATGCCGGTCAGTTTTCGGCTTTCTCTACTGAGGTGCTCGTCCGGAAGAACTGGGACGCAATCGCAGTAGTTCTCCCTGCGCTACCTTAGCCGATATAACGGAACGTAAGACACCAAAACAAGGGAGCCAGGCTATCCCAACTGTAGACCCAAGACATGATTCAGAGCTGATGCATATAATACTATAAGTTCGGGGTGCCACACTGTTGAAAGTGTTCGGACTTGTCTTGCCGTATTATGGGGCGCCATAAGAAGCCCCTGGCAAACTGAACGTACCAAAGTGTACGGATGCAATATCAAATAGAAATTTGTAAGAAAAAATGCTCAAATAAGAATAATAAGCTGACGCTATATATGATCTCCCATTGATGAATAATACGTTTAAGCGTATGTTTACAATGAATGCATTAAGCGGAGATAAATAGGATTATTTGACATACCCTATCCAGGGGCAGGCTACGTACAGATAGATAAAGCAGGTATAACGATCATAAATAGATTCCACCTGGGTATTCCCTTCTGTGTGCAAAGCCTATTGCCTCCTTGGTTTTCTCTCCTATGTAGGTCCATCAATCCGACTCTTCTGAAGAGACTACACTAACGCAATGTCCTGAAAGGTAAAAGGAAAGGTTACGAAGGTGTGTGGAGGTTATACCGCACTGTTGACTGAGCCACTGCAGCACCTCCGCCTGTGCCCATGGTATTTTGAGTGCGTAATTGTGTACGCGTGGCACGAATGCTGCTTTGATGGGATTTGAGCGGAGGCCGGACTGCTAGTCGTGCTCTTGGCGTGCCTGGTGATCCTGTTGCGGGGTGCTCCGACCTCGCTTGACGATGCTTGAGGTTGTCGTCACCGGATTGGTGGTTTGCCAGAGGAGGCCACATTGTACTTCTGCCGCGAGGGCTGCAGTATGCTCTTCTGTACGGAGAGAGCGGTCCATGTTTCCGTTGACTGTTATGACCCCGCGCGGGCCTGGCATCTTGAGCTTGAGGTATGCATAGTGTGGTACCGCATTGAATCTAGCAAATGCGGTTCGTCCGAGCAGTGCATGGTAACCACTACGGAAAGGGAAGATATCGAAGATTAACTCTTTGCTTCGGAAGTTATCCGGAGATCCAAAGACCACTTCCAATGTTATAGAGCCCGTACAACGGGCCTCTACTCCAGGAATTACACCTTTAAAGGTGGTTTTGGTGGGCTTAATCCTTGAAGGGTCGATGCCCATTTTGCGCACCGTGTCCTGATAAAGCAGGTTCAGGCTGCTGCCTCCGTCCATAAGGACTCTTGTGAGGTGAAATCCGTCTATGATTGGGTCTAAGACCAACGCGGCCGAGCCGCCGTGACGGATGCTAGTAGGATGATCCCTACGATCAAAGGTGATCGGACAAGCTGACCATGGGTTGAATTTGGGGACGACTGGCTCCATCTCGTAGACGTCCCGTAGTGCTCGCTTCCGTTCCCGCTTGGGGATGTGAGTGGCGTAGATCATGTTGACCGTTTTCACCTGGGGGGAAATTTCTTCTGCCCCCCCCCCCCGTGTTCAGACGCTGGGGCTCCTCGTCATCATTGCTGTGCAGCTCCTTGTCCTTGTTTTTGGCGTTTATTTTGCCAGTCTGTTTAAATACCCAGCAGTCTCTATTGGTGTGGTTGGCTGGCTTGTCCGGGGTGCCTTGAATTTGGCACAAGCACTCCAGTATACGGTCTAGACTGGACGGTCCCTGATTGTTTCTTTTGAATGGCTTCTTCCGCTGACCGGATTTGGATCCGCTGAATCTGACATTGACTGCCGCGTCTTCGGTGTTGTCGCTGTTGTTCTGTCGCTTGTGTCTGTTGCGTTGTAGCTTGCCATTATTGTCACGGACGTCTGACGTGCCAGAATGTGGCGTAGTGCTGTTGCGAGCCAACCAGCTGTCCTCGCCCGCGCAAAAGCGGGTCATTAGTGTCGTGAGAGCTGCCATGGACTTGGGTTTCTCCTGGCCGAGGTGTCAGGCGAGCCACTCGTCGCGGATATTATGCTTGACGGCCGCCAGGGCTTCGGCGTCCGGACAGTCAACTATTTGGTTCTTTTTAGTTAGGAACCGAGTCCAGAATTTCCTGGCTGATTCTCCGGGCTGTTGAGTACTGTGGCTCAAGTCATCGGCATCTGGAGGTCGCACATGTGTGCCTTGGAAGTTGTCAAGAAATGCGTCTTCCAGGTTTTCCCAACTGCCAATGGAATTTGCGGGCAGGCTATTTAGCCTGTGCCGGGCGGGTCCTTTGAGCTTAAGTGGAAGATACTTGATGGCATGTAGATCGTCTCTGCGGGCCATGTGGATGTGGAGAAGGAAATCTTCGATCCATACCACGGGGTCTGTTGTGCCATCGTATGATTTGATGTTTACGGGTTTGAACCCTTCTGGGAATTCATGATCCATCACTTCATCGGTGAAGCAGATGGGGTGTGCGGCGCCTCTGTGCCGGGCTATGTCGCGATGCAGTCCGGCTGCATCTGACTGGTTATGTTCGGCCCGGCCGGATTTGCTGTTAGTGTATCCGGTATGACGGTCATCGTCATGTGTTGCGGCGCGCCCCCGTGATCCGTAGATCGATCTTGGTTGTCCTGCGGTGTTATCCAGTCTATCGCGCAGGTCCTGAGTATTGCCCCGGGCCGTAGAAAACTGGCGCGGGGGTGCAGGATGGTATTCGGGCTGATATGTCGTTTTATCCTGACCTCGAGGCGGCCGGTCAGCCGTGTGGCGCTCGAGTCCATATTCCTCGGTTTCCAGGACTTCTGTCCATCTATCTGTGAGCAGGTCTTGATCAGCTTGAAGCTGCTACCGCTTCTTCTTCAGGCTTCTCGCAGTGACAATA
Source organism: Triticum dicoccoides (assembly GCF_002162155.2). Taxonomy (NCBI): domain Eukaryota; kingdom Viridiplantae; phylum Streptophyta; class Magnoliopsida; order Poales; family Poaceae; genus Triticum; species Triticum dicoccoides. Next base: position 69,324,585 of record NC_041383.1, read on the forward strand.
AGCCGGCGCTTGAAGTGCTCCTGCTCCGTGGGGTCCTCGGGCACACCGAACTCGTCGTCGCCGAGGCTAATCTCGTCTTCGGAGGAGGGCATGTAGTTGTCCTCCTCCGGATACCCGTCCATCGCCTGTTCGTCTGGGCTGTCTTGCCCATCTTCCTGCTCGGCCCGCTCGAAGGCGGGCTGATCAGGGTTGTATTCATCGTCGACACCGTCTGGATTGTTTTCGTCTCCGGTGCCGGTATTGCCTTGGTGGGGCTTGGAGTGGCGCTGGCGACGCCCATGCTTTGATTTCTTCTTGGAGGGGTTATCCTCCGTTGCCTCATCGCCATTGGTTTCTTTAGTAGTGTCCACCATATATATATCGTATGAAGAGGTGGCTGTCCACCGCCCTGTGAGCGGTGGCTCCTATACATCTCCTGCATCGTCGTCCATACCGTCGATGTCTTCGAAGTCGAAGTCAAGCACGTCGGTTAAATCATCGACCGTGGCAATGAAGTGGGTGGTGGGTGGGCAGCGAATTCCTCCATCGCCTGCTTCCCACTCAAGCCGGACATAGTTCGGCCCAGAGCCTCCTGACAAAGAGAGAGACTTTAATGAGTTCAGCATGTCGCCAAAGGGCGAGTGCTGAAAGATGTCCGCAGTGGTAAACTCCATTACCGGAGCCCAACCTGGCTTGGCTGGCTCGGGGGTATGCGGACCGGAACCAACAACCGGATATGAGTCCGGGGGCCCGGGGTTACAGGCCTCCACAGAGGTGAGACCTGTGTTTGGCTCTACCGCCAATGAGTATGCGGCCTGCGGGGCGGGGTCAACCCCTTCGTCCTTGGGCGACGCAACCTGCTCCGGATCTAGATCCAGGGCTACTGCAAGGGCGATGTCCTGAGCATTGTCCGACGATAGGTCTAGGCTGTGCTCGTCGTGACTATCCGGCGCTCCTGGCACAGGGCCGACTCTGTCGAAGGTCAAGTCTCCGTGAATATTCGCCGTGTAGTTCAAGTTTCCGAACCTGATCTGGTGGCCAGGGGTGTAGCTATCGATCTGCTCCAGATGACCAAGCGAATTGGCCCGCAGTGCGAAGCCGCCGAACACAAAGATCTGTCCAAGGAGAAAAGTCTCGCCCTGGACCGTGTTGTTGGCGATTGAAGATGCCATCAAGCCTCGAAGCGACGACATAGAGGAACTCTCAATGAAAGCACCAATGTCGGTGTCAAAACCGGCGGATCTCGGGTAGGGGGTCCCGATCTGTGTGTCTTAGGTTGATGGTAACAGGAAACAAGGGACACAATGTTTACCCAGGTTCGGGCCCTCTCGATGGAGGTAAAACCCTACTTCCTGCTTGATTAATATTGAAGATATGAGTAGTAAAAGAGTAGATCTACCATGAGATCGTAGATGCTAAATCCTAAGAGCTAGCCTATGATGGTATGATTGTAATTGTGATCGGCCTTCTAAGGACCATCCTCTCCGGTTTATATAGACACCGGAGAGGGCTAGGGTTTACATGGAGTCGGTTACAAGGAAGGAAATATAATATCCGGATCGCCAAGATTGTCTTCCATGCAAAGGAGAGTCCCATCCGGACACAGGCCGAAGTCTTGAGTCTTGTACCTTCACGCTTCAATAGTCCGGACAATGTATATAGTCCGGCTGTCCGGATACCCCCTAATCCAGGACTCCCTCAATAAGCTCTACGTCCATCTACAACGGGTGCAAGACAGTTTTGCACACGCAGAATACTCAGGTTAAACTTGACGAGCCTAGCATATGCAGATATGGCCTCGGAACACTGAGACTGAAAGGTCAAGCGTGAATCATATAGTAGATATGATCAACATAATGATATTCACCATTGAATACTACTCCATTTCAGGTGATGATCGGTTATGGTTTAGTTGATTTGGATCACGTGATCACTTAGATGATTAGAGGGATGTCTGTCTAAGTGGGAGTTCTTAAGTAATATGATTAATTGAACTTAAATTTATCATGAACTTAGTACCTGATAGTATTTTGCATGTCTATGTTGATTGTAGATAGATGGCTCGTGCTGTTGTTCCGTTGAATTTTAATACGTTCCTAGAGAAAGCAAAGTTGAAAGATGATGGTTGCAATTACACGGACTGTGTCCGTAATTTGAGGATTATCCTCATTGCTGCACAGAAGAATTATGTCCTAGAAGCACCACTGGGTGCGAGGCTTGCTGCAGATGCAACTGCAGACGTTGTGAACGTTTGGCAGAGCAAAGCTGATGACAACTCGATAGTTCAGTGTGCCGAGATTTACGGCTTAGAACCGGGACTTCAACGACGTTTTGAACGTTATGGAGCATAGGAGATGTTCCAGGAGTTGAAGTTAATATTTCAAGCAAATGCCTGGATTGAGAGATATGAAGTCTCCAATAAGTTCTACAGCTGCAAGATGGAGGAGAATAGTTCTGTCAGTGAGCATATACTCAGAATGTCCGGGTATAACAATCACTTGATTCAACTGGGAGTTAATCTTCCGGATGATTGTATCATTGACAGAATTCTCCAATCACTGCCACCAAGCTACAAGAGCTTTGTGATGAACTATAATATGCAAGGGACGGACAAGACTATTCCCGAGCTCTTCGCAATGCTAAAGGCTGCGGAGGTAGAAATCAAAAAGGAGCATCAAATGTTGATGGTCAACAAGACCACTAGTTTCAAGAAAAAGGGTAAAGGGAAGAAGAAGGGGAACTTCAAGAAGAACAACAAACAAGTTGCTGCTCAAGAGAAGAAACCCAAGTCCGGACCTAAGCCTGAGACTGAGTGCTTCTACTACAAACAGACTGGTCACTGGAAGCGAAACTGCCCCAAGTATTTGGCGGATAAGAAGGATGGCAAGGTGAACAAAGGTATATGTGATATACATGTTATTGATGTGTACCTTACCAGAGCTCGCAGTAGCACCTGGGTATTTGATACTGGTTCTGTTGCTAATATTTGCAACTCAAAACAGGGACTACGGATTAAGCGGGCACTGGCTAAGGATGAGGTGACGATGCGCGTGGGAAATGGTTCCAAAGTCGATGTGATCGCCGTCGACACGCTACCTCTACATCTACCTTTGGGATTAGTTTTAGACCTAAATAATTGTTATTTGGTGCCAGCGTTGAGCATGAACATTATATCTGGATCTTGTTTGATGCGAGACGGTTATTCATTTAAACCTGAGAATAATGGTTGTTCTATTTATATGAGTAATATCTTTTATGGTCATGCACCCCTAAAGAGTGGTCTATTTTTGATGAATCTCGATAGTAGTGATACACATATTCATAATGTTGAACCCAAAAGATGCAGAGTTGATAATGATAGTGCAACTTATTTGTGGCACTTCCGTTTAGGTCATATTGGTGTAAAGCGCATGAAGAAACTCCATACTGATGGACTTTTGGAATCACTTGATTATGAATCACTTGGTACTTGTGAACCATGCCTCATGGGCAAGATGATAAAACGCCGTTCTCCAGAACTATGGAGCGAGCAACTGATTTGTTGAAAATCATACATACTGATTTATGTGGTCCAATGAATATTTAAGCTCGCGGCGGGTATCGTTATTTTCTCACCTTCACAGATGATTTAAGCAGATATGGGTATATCTACTTAATGAAACATAAGTCTGAAACATTTGAAAAGTTCAAAGAATTTCAGAGTGAAGTTGAAAATCATCATAACAAGAAAATAAAGTTTCTACGATCTGATCGTGGAGGAGAATATTGAGTTACGAGTTTGGTTTACATTTGAAACAATGCGGAATAGTTTCGCAACTCACGCCACCCGGAACACCACAACGTAATGGTGTGCCCGAACGTCGCAATCGCACTTTACTAGATATGGTGCGATCTATGATGTCTCTTACCGATTTACCGCTATCGTTTTGGGGTTATGCTTTAGAGACGGCCGCATTCACGTTAAATAGGGCACCATCAAAATCCGTTGAGATGACGCCTTATGAACTATGGTTTGGCAAGAAACCAAAGTTGTCGTTTCTTAAAGTTTGGGGCTATGATGCTTATGTGAAAAAGCTTCAACCTGATAAGCTCGAACCCAAATCGGAGAAATGTGTCTTCATAGGATACCCAAAGGAGACTGTTGGGTACACCTTCTATCACAGATCTGAAGGCAAGACATTCGTTGCTAAGAATGGATCCTTTCTAGAGAAGGAGTTTCTCTCGAAAGAAGTGAGTGGGAGGAAAGTATAACTTGATGAGGTAACTATACCTACTCCCTTATTGGAAAATAGTTCATCACAGAAACCAGTTCCTGTGACGACTACACCAATTAGTGAGGAAGCTAATGATATTGATCATGAAACTTCAGATCAAGTTACTACCGAACCTCGTAGGTCAACCAGAATAATATCCGCTTCAGAGTGGTACGGCAATCCTATTCTGGAGGTCATGTTACTTGACCATGACGAACGTACGAACTATGAGGAAGCGATGATGAGCCTAGATTCCGCAAAATGGCTTGAGGCCATGAAATCTGAGATGGGATCCATGTATGAGAACAAAGTGTGGACTTTGGTTGACTTGCCCGATGATCGGCAGGCCATTGAGAATAAATGGATCTTCAAGAAGAAGACTGACGTTGATGGTAATGTTACCGCCTACAAAGCTCGACTTGTTGCGAAAGGTTTTTGACAAGTTAAAGGGGTTGACTATGATGAGACTTTCTCACCCGTAGCGATGCTTAAGTCTGTCCGAATCATGTTAGCAATTGCTGCATTTTATGATTATGAAATTTGGCAAATGGATGTCAAAACTGCATTCCTGAATGGATTTCTGGAAGAAGAGTTGTACATGATGCAACCAGAAGTTTTTGTCGATCCAAAGAATGCTAACAAAGTGTGCAAGCTCCAGTGATCCATTTATGGACTGGTGCAAGCCTCTCGGAGTTGGAATAAACGCTTTGATAGTGTAATTAAAGCATATGGTTTTATACAGACTTTTGGAGAAGCCTGTATTTACAAGAAAGTGAGTGGGAGCTCTATAGCATTTCTAATATTATATGTAGATGACATATTATTGATTGGAAGTGATATAGAATTTCTGGATAGCATAAAAGGATACTTGAATAAAAGTTTTTCAATGAAAGACCTCGGTGAAGCTGCTTACATATTGGGCATCAAGATCTATAGAGATAGATCAAGACGCTTGATTGGACTTTCACAGAGTACATACCTTGATAAAGTTTTTAAAAAGTTTAAAATGGATCAAGCAAAGAAAGGGTTCTTGCTTGTAATACAAGGTGTGGAGTTGAGTCAGACTCAATGCCCGACCACAGTAGAAGATAGAGAGAAAATGAAAGATGTTCCCTATGCTTCAGCCATAGGCTCTATCATGTATGCAATGCTGTGTACCAGACCTGATGTATGCTTAGCAATAAATTTAGCAGGGAGGTAACAAAGTAATCCAGGAGTGGATCACTGGACAACGGTCAAGAATATCCTGAAATACCTGAAAAGGACTAAGGATATGTTTCTCGTTTATGGAGGTGACAAAGAGCTAGTCGTAAATGGTTACGTTGATGCAAGCTTTGACACTGATCCACACGATTCTAAATCGCAAACTGGATACATGTTTATATTGAACGGTGGAGCTGTCAGTTGGTGCAGTTCTAAACAAAGCATCGTGGCGGGATCTACATGTGAAGTGGAGTACATAGCTGCTTCGGAAGCAGCAAATGAAGGAGTCTGGATGAAGGAGTTCATATCCGATCTAGGTGTCATACCTAGTGCATCGGGTCCAATGAAAATCTTCTGTGATAATACTGGTGCAATTGCCTTGGCAAAGGAATCCAGATATCACAAGAAGACCAAGCACATCAAGAGACACTTCAATTCCATCCGGGACCAAGTCCAGGTGGGAGACATAGAGATTTGCAAGATACATACGGATCTGAATGTTGCAGACCCATTGACTAAGACTCTTCCACGAGCAAAACATGATCAACACCAAGGCTCCATGGGTGTTAGAATCATTACTGTGTAATCTAGATTGTTGACTCTAGTGCAAGTGGGAGACTGAAGGAAATATGCCCTAGAGGCAATAATAAAGTTATTATTTATTTCCTTATATCATGATAAATGTTTATTATTCATGCTAGAATTGTATTAACCGGAAACATGATACATGTGTGAATACATAAACAAACTGAGTGTCACTAGTATGCCTCTACTTAACTAGCTCGTTTATCAAAGATGGTTATGCTTCCTAGCCATGAACAAAAGAGTTGTCATTTGATTAACGTGATCACATCATTGAGAGATTGATGTGATTGACTTGACCCATTCCGTTATCTTAGCACTTGATCGTTTAGTATGTTGCTACTACTTTCTTCATGACTTATACATGTTCCTGTGACTATGAGATTATGCAACTCCTGTTTACCGGAGGAACACTTTGTGTGCTACCAAATGTCAAAAGTAACAGGGTGATTATAAAGGTGCTCTACAGGTGTCTCCGAAGGTACTTGTTGGGTTGGCGTATTTCGAGATTAGGATTTGTCACTCCGATTGTCGGAGAGGTATCTCTAGGCCCTCTCGGTAATACACATCACTATAAGCCTTGCAAGCAATGTGACTAATGAGTTAGTTGCGAGATGATGTATTACATAATGAGTAAAGAGACTTGCCGGTAACGAGATTGAACTAGGTATTGAGATACCGACGATCGAATCTCGGGCAAGTAACATACCGATGACAAAGGGAACAACGTATGTTGTTATGCGGTTTGACCGATAAAGATCTTCGTAGAATATGTGGGAGCCAATATGAGCATCCAGCTTCCGCTATTAGTTATTGACCGGAAACGTGTTTCAGTCATGTCTACATTGTTCTCGAACCCGTAGGGTCCGCACGCTTAAAGTTCGATGACAGTTATATTATGAGTTTATATGTTTTGATGTACCGAAGGTAGTTCGGAGTCCCAGATGTGATCACGGACATGACGAGGAGTCTCGAAATGGCCGAGACATGAAGATTGATATATTGGACGACTATATTCGGACACCGGAATGGTTTCGGGGGTTATCGGAACCCCCTCGGAGGTTAATGGGCCTCATGGGCCCAAGTGGTGGAAGAGGAGAGGCGGCCAAGGGGCAGCCGCGCGCCCCTCCCCCCAAGTCCGAATTGGACAAGG
>NC_041383.1:69331887-69352102 GCF_002162155.2 Triticum dicoccoides
CTCTCCTACTCCAACAAGGAAGGGGGGAGTCCTACTCCCGGTGGGAGGAGGACTCCTCCTGGTGCGCCTCTCCTGGCCGGCCGACCCCCTCCCCCTGGCTCCTTTATATACGGGGGCAGGGGGCACCTCTAGACACAACAATTTATCTCTTGATCTCTTAGCCGTGTGCGGTGCCCTCTCCACCATAGTCCTCCTCGATAATATTGTAGCGGTGCTTAGGCGAAGCCCTGCGATGGTAGAACATCAAGATCGTCACCACGCCGTCGTGCTGACAGAACTCTCCCTCGACACTTGGCTAGATCGGAGTTCTAGGGACGTCATCGAGCTGAACGTGTGCTAGAACTCGGAGGTGCCACAGTTTCGGTGCTTGATCGGTCGGGCCGTGAAGACGTACGACTACATCAACCGCGTTGTTCTAACGCTTCCACTTTCGGTCTACGAGGGTATGTGGACACACTCTCCCGTCTCGTTGCTATGCATCACCATGATCTTGCGTGTGCGTAGGAAATGTTTTGAAATTACTACGTTCCCCAACAGCCCGTCGCAGCCACGTAAAACTTGCAACAACAAAGTAGAGGACGTCTAACTTGTTTTTGCAGGGCATGTTGTGATGTGATATGGTCAAGACATGATGCGATATACGTTATTGTATGAGATGATCATGTTTTGTAAATTATCGGCAACCGACAGGAGCCTTATGGCTGTCTCTTTATTGTATGAAATGCAAATGCCATGTAATTGCTTTACTTTATCGCTATGCGCTAGCAATAGTTGTAGAAGCAATAGTTGGAGAGACGACCACGACGCAACGATGGAGATCAAGGTGTAGAGCCGGTGATGATAGAGATCATGACAATGCTTTGGAGATGGAGATCAAAAGCACAAGATGATGATGGCCATATCATGTCACATATTTTGATTACATATGATGCTTATCCTTTATGCATCTTATTTTGCTTATAACGGCGGTGGCATTATAAGATGACCCGTTCACTAAATTTCAAGATAAAAATGTTCTCCCCGAGTATGCACCATTGCCAAAGTTCGTCGTTTCTAAGCACCACGTGATGATCAAGTGTGATAGAATCTACGTTCACATACAGCAAGTGTAAGACAGTTTTGCACATGAAGAATACTTGGGTTAAACTTGACGAGCCTAGCATGTACAGACATGGTCTCAAAACACTGGAGACCGAAAGGTCAAACGTGAGTCATATAGTAGATATGATCAACATAGAGATGTTCACCATTGATGACTACCCCATCTCATGTGATGACCGGACATGGGTTAGTTGCTTTGGATCATGTATCACTTAGATGACTTGAGGGATGTTAATTTAAGTGGGAGTTCATTAGTAATTTGATTAATTGAACTTAATTTATCATGAACTTAGTCTTAATAGTTTTGCATATTTATGTTGTAGATCAATAGCTCGCGATATAGCTCCCCTATATTTTTTGATATGTTCCTAGAGAAAACTAAGTTGAAAGATGATGGTAGCAATGATGTGGACTGGGTGTGTGATTTGAGTATTATCCTCATTACTGCACAGAAGAATTATGTCCTTGATGGACCGCTAGGTGACAGACCTGTTGCAGGAGCTGATGCAAACAATATGAATGTTTGACAAGCTCGATATGATGGCTACTTGATAGTTTAGGGCGCCATGCTTTACGACTTAGAATCAGGGCTTCAAAGACGTTTTGAACGCCATGGAACATATGAGATGTTCCAAGAGCTGAAATTGGTATTTCAGACTTATGCCCGTGTTGAGAGGTATGACAACTCTCACAAGTACTTTGCCTACAAGATGGAGGAGAATAGCTCAGCCAGTGAGCATGTACTCAGAATGTCTGGGTACTACAATCACTTGAATCAAGTGGGAGTTAATCTTCCAGACAAGATAGTGATTGACAGAGTTCTCTAGTCACTATCACCAAGCTACTAGAACTTCTTGATGAACTATAATATGCAAGGGATGACAAAAACAATTCCGAAGCTCTTCGCGATGCTGAAATTGGCGAAGGTAGAAATCAAGAAAGAACATCAAGTGTTGATGGTTAACAAAACCACTAGTTTCAAAAAAAAGGGTGAGGGAAAGAAAGGGAACTTCAAGAATAATGGCAAGCAAGTTGTTGCTCCCATGAAAAAGCCCAAAGCTGGACCCAAGCCTGAAACTGAGTGCTTCTACAGCAAAGGAAATGGTCACTGAAAGTGGAACTACCCCCAAATACTTGGCGGATAAGAAGGATGACAAAGTGAACAAAAGTATATTTGATATAGATGTTATTGATGTGTACCTTACTAGTGTTCGCAGTAGCACCTGGGTATTCGATACCGGTTCAGTTGCTAAGATTAGTGTCGGTGTCAAAATCGGCGGATCTCGGGTAGGGGGTCCCAAACTGTGCGTCTAGGCGGATGGTAACATGAGACAAGGGACACGGTGTTTTTACCTAGGTTTGGGCCCTCTCGATGGAGGTAAAACCCTACTCCTGCTTGATTAATATTGATGATATGGGTAGTACAGGAGTAGATCTACCATGAGATCAGAGAGGCTAAACCCTAGAAGCTAGCCTATGGTATGATTGTTCTTCCTCCTAAGGACTAAAACCCTCCGGTTTATATAGACACCGGAGAGGGCTAGGGTTACACAGAGTCGGTTACAATGGGAGGAGATCTACATATCATATCGCCAAGCTTGCCTTTCACGCCAAGGAAAGTTCCATCCGGACACGGGACGATGTCTTCAATCTTGTATCTTCATAGTCCAGGAGTCCGGCCAAAGGTCATAGTCCGGTCATCCGGACACCCCCTAATCCGGGACTCCCTCAGTAGCCCCCGAACCAGGCTTCAATGACGATGAGTCCGGCGTGCAGATTTGTCTTCGGCATTGCAAGGAGGGTTCTTCTCCAAATCCCATATACCTGTCGAATAGTGTCCGGCTTCTGGTGAATGTTGCGCTCCTTGGCTTCTGTGCCCAATAATGGCCATCTTCCACGTGTCAAAAGAATGCGAAAAGACAGGGTGTTTTTTTCATTTACCCCCCTAGCTGCGCAAATGGGCCGCCTATAAAAGAGGCGGGGATTTAGATCCAAATCACACCATCTTCCCTTCGCGAGCATTCATCGGAGCGCATTCGACAGAGATCCATTCCATCATGGCCGGTCAACGCAGCTCGTCCTCTCGCCCCCCAGCCCTCAGCCTGGAGATTGGGAGAGGTGTTCCGTCCCGCACAACGAACTAGTAGCGCTCCAAGCCAAGGGGCTCCTCCCCCCCAGCTTACATGGTCCCAGTTCGAGCCGGGCTTGCCACCTATAATGGCGGAGAGCAAGCGGAGAGCGTCCCCAATCCCTCCAAAGGAGAGCGGGTATGCCTTGTCCCTTATTCAATAAGAGGGCTCGGATTTCCAATTCATCCGTTTCTCCGGGGCTCCTGGAGTTCTATGGCCTCCAGTTACACAACCTTACGCCTGCCTCCATATTGCATATTGCGGGCTTCGTAGCCCTTTGCGAGCTGTTTTTGGGCATCGAGGCCCATTTCGCGCTGTGGAAGAAGTTGTTCTGCCTTGTTCCCCGTTCTCAGGAGGGGTCGATATATCAAGTGGGCGGAGCCGAACTATGGCGCATCATCGGGACCGGATATCTATCCGGAACCCCAAAGAAGGCGTCCGAAGACTGGCCTTCAGAATGGTTTTATATAGAAGACGTCCCCCTGCCGGACCCTGTTCGGATCGGCCTCCCTGAGTTCGATAATGCTCCTCTTAAGAAGCGCCTAAGCTGGCGTCCACGGAGCCCTCAGAAGGAAAATGACAAGGACGTCCTTTACCTGATGAACCGGATAAGGTTGTTGGCTCATTCCAGATTGACCATGATCGAGGTCATGGCCACATGCATTATGCGGGGGGTGCAGCCGCTTCCACTACTAGGAAAACGGCTATAGATGAATTGGACACTAATGGCGCACCACATGTGTGGTGCACCATTAGTATATAGCAATGGCGCACCACATTCAGGTGCGCCATTAGTAATATATTACTAATGGCACACTTGGTGTGTGGTGCGCCATTAGAAGTTTTGAAAAAAATAATAATTTTTTTGTTACTAATGGCGCACCACACCCACCGTGCGCCATTAGTAGTTTTGAAAAAAAAGTAAAAAAAAAATAAAATTCTTTTGTTAGTAATGGCGCACTAGTGGACAGTGCGCCATTACTAGTTTAACTAGTAATGGCGTACTCTCCACTGGTGCGCCATTACTAAGTTTTTTCAAAAAAAAAATTCAATTTTTTTTCAAAACTAGTAATGGCGCACCGTGGGTGTGGTGCACCATTACTAGTTTAACTAGTAATGGCGCACCACCCCATGGTGCGCCATTACTAACTTGGCCCAACACCGAATGCACCCCCCCTGTGGACCGCCTTTTGAGTTTTAAAAAAAATAAAAGAAAATGATGGAAATGTCAAAAAAAAAGAAAATAAGTTTCCCATGTGATATGTGGTCTAGTTGTTGGGAAAATTTACAAATATGAATTTCGACTTTATTTGCAAAATCTCTTTGGAAATTTGTAAAATCGGCATAACTTTTGCATACGAACTCGGATTAAAAAGTTTTTTATATGACAAATCATCTACTCGAAAAGTTACATCCAAATTTAACCAGGGGGAACCCCGTTAAACATTTCAAAATCCCCAAAAAGCTAATAGAAAAAAGTTACGGGGCTTTCAAGATCTATAGGCAAAAAAATTCAAACTTACTAGTGGCGCACCATGGATGTGGTGCGCCACTAGTAAAAGAAAAAAAATTGGCTTTGAATTTTTTTCAAAAAATGATACGTAATATGAACGGGATGTTTGAAATATTTTTCAAAATTTCATCATAGTCATGAACATGAACAAAGTCCTAGACATCAACAAGGTATAATAGGATTGATATGCTAGATATATCAACAAGTGCTTGTGAAGTGAGCTGTTGTTGGGGTTGGATAGAACTCTGAAGCTAAGCGTGCTTGGGCTGGAGTAGTGTGAGGATGGGTGACCTTTTGGGAAGTTTGACCATGGAGTGCGATTTGACCTGAGATTAAGCATATTAACTCGAGATTAAGCCATAGTGACCTGAGATTAAGAAAAAAATGAAAAAAAATTTGAATTTTTTTTCTGAAATTTCTTTTTGAATTTTTTTTGTTACTAATGGCACACTTCTATGTGGTGCGCCATTAGTATACCAGATACTAATGGCGCACCGTGGGCTATTATAATGGTGCACTACAAGTGCGCCATTAGAAAAAAAATCAGGTGCGCCACTAGCAGCCCTTTTTGTAGTAGTGTTCAGTATAGAGGCCACCCCATGTGGGATTTCAACGGGGAGGACGACGCCACTCGGTGCGGCCGTAAGGGGCCGGAATCAGCTGCCGCTCTAATAAAGATCTTGTCCGCTTTGTACAAGGGAGAAGAGGAGGAATTTCTCCACGTCAACCCACGGGGTGGATTTTCTATGTACAATCCTCCAAGCTAGGTAAGCGAACACTTTCACTTGCCCATCCGTTTTATATCCCCATAGTTAAGTACTTAGTCTAGCAATTTCAACGCAGGAGCTACGCCAGACTGTAAAGGAGATAAACAACCCTCCTCCACAACCCGAGGAACCGGAACGGTCCCTCGACCCGGACTCCCAAGAGGACTCGGACTTATGTGTGGAGCTGATCGATGGGGTGTTTCACCAATTGAGCAAGGACGACACCTTAGTGGCCATTATGGCCGATTATCTCGGACTACTTCAAGCCTCACAAGTAACTGAGACCGAAGTCCCAGCACTCTCAAAATGATCCATCCGTGCTTATTTTTAATCACCGCATACCAATGGCGTTTTTGCAGGGGAAGTCCTTGAGGCGGAGGGCCGAGCCTGCGACGGCTAGCCAACAAGGGGCCTCAAGGCCCAGCAGGCTGAAAAGAAGTGCGGTCCGGATTGAGACGCCGGCGCAGCGGTATGGCGTGCCATTTTATTCCCAGGGCTTATTCCCTCAAGGCGTACTAACGCTCGTGCTCCCTTCAGGAAGAAGAGCACTCGCCGGACTATATCCGGAGAGGTTGCCAATCGTGCCTCCACCGGCCAGGCTCCAAGGCTAGGTCCGAAAACGGAGGGGGACACAAAGCGCGCACTGGACGCTCCTCCGACAGAGGATGCAGACGGGCTGTCTGCCACCAATTCTGAGGTGGAGAGTGCCATGAACCACAGGCGTCGCCGGACAATTCTTCATGACACTTGTTTCTCCCAAGAGGCATTGGATGCCTTTAATACGGGAGATGCATACATCCGCGCCGCTCAAAATGGTCTAGCCAGAGCCACAAAGCAGTATGTAAAAGACATACGGGTGAGAAAATTTGACGGTTATATATGTCAGTAGCCCTCGAGACTTGAAACAGTTAGAACAACTGATTTAAGGATCATTTGTTATGTAGGATCTTACAGAAAAGAATACCTAACTGTCCCATGAGCTGGAAGAGTGCAAGGCCCAACTTGAGGCCACACTTGCCGCGACAGGGGAGGCCCAGGAGACCCCCTTTGGTAATATATGCTTCAAAAGATAAGTATGTTGAAGAGTGCGGCGTGCTTGCAAATCTGTCAATAACGTTGCAGATGGCGCCGAAGTGGATCCGGACAAGCAACAACTCTTGCGCCGGTTAAAGGCTGGTGAGAGCATGCTTACGAGGGTGAGGCAAGAGAAGAATAAGCTCCAAGATGCCAACACCCAGCTGGGCGAGGAACTAAAAGATGTTCGTGCTCAGCTGTCAGACTCTGTGAAGGAGAACCGGCGACTTCGACGCGACATTTTTAGTAAGTGCTTGAACAAACTACGAAAAAAAGTTCGGCGAGGAAGACGATTGACAGAGTTATGTCTGTAGGTATGCTGACAGGTCGACCCGCGGAGGAAATGCCCGGTTCTACAGGTGACCTTCTTCCCGAGCTCTCACAACTGCACGAATGAGTTCGGCAGGTGATGCAAGGCGTCGCCCAGGCCTTATGGCCGTCCGTCTCCTTGCCCAAAGGCCTTGGAGAGCTTGCAGAGAAGCTGAAGGGAGCGCGGCGGCGCTTCCGATTATGGAAGATATCGGCCTGCCGTCAAGGTGCCAGGGAGGCTTGGGCCATGGTGAAGACGCGGTACATGAAGGCTGACCCAAACCACATGGTCGAGGTCGGACCTGTAGGGCCCGATGGGAAGGAGGTCCCTGTCAGTTTAGTGTACAACCAGGTAGAGTTGGCCGCCAAATATTCCCAACAAGACTGTAAGCTAGACAGCCTGTTGGATGGTATTGAAGAGGAATATACCTAGTCAAATTGACTATGTAATTTAAAATGACATGTAAAATGCCTTCTAGCCAGATTGTAGATCGTTTGTCATGCCGGACCTTTTCGCTTCAACCTCGGGACCCGATAGTCCGGAGTGTGTCCGAATACCCTCTCGGTTATGTAAGAACCGGGGCATGCGTGGAGACCAGGCGTAGGGGTCATTAGTGCTTTATCAGACAAGTGCCCAACTAGTTATGTTATATTACATGGTTAGTAAGAAACATCTTCCAGGGAGAATAGTTCCGTTAGGGGTTCCTTTCCCTGGGAGGCATGCTCTAAAGTGCATGTCCGGACTGCGAAAAAAGCAGAAAAGCATCTGGGGGCAGATAAATAAACGAGTAAGAAATCATCTTTTAGTTCACCGACCAAATATTCCCTTAAGAACGCTAGCTTTCGACTTCACTCAGTCTGAGGTACACATCCGGCTGACCCGACAGTAACAATCGCAGAGGTGCTCCCTTTACCTCCTAGCCGAACAATCGGGAACGTAGGGGTAAGCACAGGAGCCAGGCAACCCAGCTTGGCCAAAACTTAAGTCATATCGATGCATATAATGGTGAATAAAAGGTACATGCGGAAGTGTGACACATGTGTTGGGCACGAGGCCCGTATAAACAAGCTTCTGTTAAAGAAGCCCCCAGGTATAATGAGCACGAATAGCGCGTCAATTGTGTGCGAACGAGGCACAGACGAGCCCTTAAAAGGCTGTAAGAGAAAAGGAGGGAGAAGGGGAGAAACATAAGACAGCTAATGTGTAAAAAATGGATAGAGGAAGGAGACGAACACAGAGTCTGGCGCTAGGCGTAGAATCTTCGTAGACGGGCTGCATTCCATGGGTTCGGCTCGAGTCGGTTATCCAATGCATTTGCAGACGGTACGCTCCGCCAGTCAGAACTTGGTCGATTATAAAGGGACCTTCCCATTTGGGCTTGAGTTTGTCCTTTTTCTTGTCTGGCAGGCGTAGAACTAATTCGCCAACATTGTAAGTTTTGGCATGTACTTCTCTACTTTGATATCTTCGAGCCTGCTGTTGATAGAATGCGGAACAGGCTTTTGCCACATCGCGCTCCTCCTCCAAGGCATCCAAGCTGTCCTGCCGATCGAGTTCGGCTTCTCTTTCTTCGTACAAGTGCACGCGAGGTGAGTCATGAATTATGTCGCAGGGCAGAACTGCCTCTGCACCGTATACCATAAAGAATGGTGTGAATCCGGTAGTGCGATTCGGCATGGTCCGCAACCCCCAGAGTACGGAGTCGAGCTCCTCTACCCAGTGCGTGTTAGATTCCTTGAGGGACCGCACTAGTCTGGGTTTGATGCCGCTCATGATTAGACCATTTGCTCGCTCGACTTGACCGTTAGTTTGTGGGTGATAGACTGAAGCGTAGTCGAGCTTGATGCCCATGTTTTTGCACCAGAGTTTTACCTCGTCGGCCGTAAAGTTCGTGCCGTTATCAGTGATAATGCTGTGGGGGATGCCGTAACAGTGTACGACCCCTGATATGAAGTCTATCACCGGTCCGGATTCGGCCGTCTTAACAGGCTTGGCCTCTATCCATTTGGTGAATTTGTCAACCATGACCAGTAGGTATTTTTGCTTGTGGGTTCCTCCTTTAAGGGGTCCAACAATGTCAAGCCCCTAGACCGTGAAGGGACAGGTGATGGGTATAGTTTGGAGGGCGGTGGGTGGCATATGGCTTTGGTTAGCGAATAATTGGCAACCAACGCATCGTTGGACTAAGTCCTGAGCATCTGCCCGGGCCGTCGGCCAATAAAATCCAGTACGGAAGGCCTTCCTTACAAGGGCCCGGGCTGCGGCGTGGTGCCCACCGAGTCCGGCATGAATTTCGGCCAGAAGGTTCCGCCCTTCCTCTTCGGAGATACACCTTTGAAGGACTCCGGTGGTGCTTTTCTTATAAAGCTCTCCTTCATGGACTTTATAGGCTTTAGATCGCCGCACTATGTAGCGTGCCTCGTTTTGGTCCTCGGGAAGTTCCTGCCTAGTTAAGTAGGCTAGGAATGGTTCTATCCACGGGGCAATGACTGCCATTATTACGTGTGCTGAGGATGTTACTTCGTTGGCAGAGCCTCCCGTTGTGTCACAATGTTCGGTGTCAGGTGGTGTGGCTGGGTCCGGGTTGTTATTTCTAGATTCCCCTTCCCATTGTATGGATGGCTTGAATAGCCTCTCCAAGAAAATGTTGGGGGGGGGGGGACTGCATCGTGCTTTGCGCCGGTGCGTGCCAAGACGTCTGCTGCCTAATTGTTTTCCCGGGCTGTATGGTGAAACTCGAGCCCCTCGAACCGAGCTGACATTTTTAGGACAGCGTTGCGATAAGCTACCATTTTCGGATCCTTGGCATCAAAATCTCCATTTATTTGGGATACCGCAAGGTTCGAATCCCCACGCACCTCTAGGCGTTGAATGCCCATGGAGACTGCCATCCAGAGACCATGTAGAAGGGCCTCGTATTCGGCTGCATTGTTAGAGTCCGTATACATTATCTGGAGTAAACTGTATCTCTTGTTGGGGACGTCAGAACGACACCAGCCCCCAGACCCGCTAACATTTTGGAGCCGTCGAAGTGCATGATCCAGTTGGAATATGTGCCGTACTCTTTAGGGAGTTCGACTTCAGTCCATTCGGCGACAAAGTTGGCCAAAACTTGCGACTTGATAGCTCGCCGTGGCTTATAGGTTATGTCGAACGGGAGGAGCTCAATGGCCCATTTGGCAATCTGGCCCGTCGCGTCGTGGTTGTTTATAATATCATTAAGAGGTACTTTGGAGGCTACTGTTATTGAACACTCTTGAAAGTAGTGTTGTAGCTTCCGAGACGCCATGAATACCGCGTACGCTATCTTTTGATAATGCGGGTACCGTGACTTGCATGGAGTGAGGACAGTGGACACGTAGTAAGCTGGTTTTTGAAGGGGGAATTTGTGTCCGTCCGTTTCTCGTTCGACGACGAGCACTGCGCTTACAACTTGATGAGTTGCCGCAATGTATAATAGCATTGGTTCGCCGATGTTAGGCGCGGCCAGGGCCGGGTTTGTTGCCAATATGGCTTTTATTTCTTCGAGTCTGGCCGTGGCGGCGTCCGTCCACTCGAAGTGTTCGGTGCACTGGAGGAGGCGATAAAGGGGTAATGCCTTTTCTCCCAAGCAGGAGATGAAGCGGCTTAGAGCCGCCACGCATCCAGTCAATTTTTGTATTTGCTTGAGGTCCTTTGGAATATCCAATTGTGACAGAGCTCGGATCTTGGCTGGGTTTGCTTCAATTCCTCTACCGGATAAAATGAACACTACAAGAAATATGTCAACTTATGACCTTCTGTCAGTGACCCTGGAAGAATTGGTCATAGATTCATGACCATTTGAGACCAATTGGTCAAAAGCCGTTCGAGGGGCTCCAAACCCTAAACCATTGCGACCATTTTGGTCAGAAAGGTCATAATTTCCTTACATGAAATGGTCATAAAGCTAACAGTGCTAGTCCGCTGCCTTATTTCTAGTTGTTAACGACCAATATAGATGGTCATAGCCTTGTAAATTGTGGTGGGTTGCTATGACTAGGCGCCACCTCATCAGTTTTGCCTATGTGTCATGTCCATGTGGCAGTTTTTGCCCTAGGTTGTGAAGCAACCTATATTTCCGTCATTCCCAAAATTCCCAAAAAAATCTCATAAATTCTTTGGGTCATATCTACGTCAAATATGTAAAAACCTTCCTTGCCTAGTTCAAAAATAATTCAAAAATATTCATTTTCCTATTCTGTTCAGAGTAACAGTTTGTGAAGGAAGTACCACTTTGGCATGTCCAAATAGTATCCATTTTCTACAATGCTTTCCTATGCCCAAATAACCATCCTCCACCAAATGCCAGATCAATCCATTCATTATTTTGAGCCGAGCTTCAACATTCGTATTTATGTCCAGTGTGGTGGTTTGCAAAGCAAGTACCACCTAGGCTCCTCCTTTTGACCTGAAAATTTGTGAAAACGGTCTTCTTAGTAACTGATCATCCTCAGCCAAAACTCAAGCCCATTAGCCATGTACATTTCCCGTACCGCTAATCAAACACTTGGCTGCTAATTCATGTTTGAGCATCGATTGGTCTCCTCGTGAGAATCTTATGTTGTAATTTTCTTCCTAGCACCAACCTGGGGAGTGCCCAACCCACCAGACATGCCTAGGCCGCCCAGAACACATGGCAACGCCACGGTCACGCGGTGACCACACAGCGGGCATGCGAGTTTACGCGCTCTAGAGTTGGGGCCCTCGGCCACCGCCCAAACCTCGACGTATCGCCACCAAACCATGTATTTATGATTAAATAGATACTTATGTACCTAGAAATGATTTTTGAAAAAAAATAAATAGCAAACTATGAGGCAGCTGCAGTTCAAATTTGACCCGCTTCCAGCTGAATCGGCGGAAATTTGCCTTTTTCACGAGAGGTGGATCAAATTTTTTTACACCCAACCATTTTGTCAATTGTGAATTAAATATGGCCTAGTATTTTATAAAAATGATTTGGTCCAATTTTGCAACAATTATTTGGTAGTTCCTTCACAAAAAAACCTCCTTTCGGGCACTCGGAAAATGGAAAATGGTTTTTTCGTCCAACGAAAATGAAAACTTCCTTAGGCAACATTGTTTGCCATTCTAATATGCACCCTTGTGCACAATATGAGATCATTTTAACAAACTATGCCATGAATGTGGCCATAAGATTGATCATTTGGCTTGAAAGCCATTGATCTCCACACATGATAGCTCGTTTCTGAGAACACTTTTTTAAAATAATTACCGTATTACAAGTTTATTATTTTTCCTGGAAACTTGGTCACATATAATGACATAATGCCAAGGTTTCCCAATTTTTTTGAATTTTTTGAATTTTTTATGCCCGTTTCAAAATGCGGTCAAAATGGCGGGCTTGACCGTTCCTAGCTAGTGGTTGAATCTTGGAAAACTTTTGATGTTTCTCTAATTAAATAGATACTTATGCACCTAGAAATGATTTTTGGAAAAAATAAATAGCAAACTATGAGGCAGCTGCAGTTCAAATTTGACCCGCTTCCAGCTGAATCGGTGGGAATTTGTCTTTTTCACGAGAGGTGGATCAAAACTTTTGACACCCAACCATTTTGTCAATTGTGCATTAAATATGTCCTAGTATTTTGTAAAAATGATTTGGTACAATTTTGCAACAAATATATGGTAGGTCCTTCACAAAAAAACCTCATTTCGTGCACTCAAAAAATGATTAAAAATAGCTAGAAATATGAAAAATGCATACAAATTGGTCCTAATCCATAAAATGTGGTCTTACTCTAGTGAAAGCTTGTGTGGTGCCCTTTTGCATAATATTTTTGATAGCTACTTCATAAAATCCCTCTATTTTTAGTATTTGAAAACTATTTTACATCACTGATTTTCTGAACTAATCGTAACTCTGTCCACGGATCGATGACATGGCGTCCATGCATCCATCCATCCATCTCTCCATCCCACATCCATCCATCCATCTATCTACAGAAAAGAAGAAAAAAAGAAAGAAAAGGAGATACCCCCACCCGCAGCCCAAACCCTAGCTCAGATCCCCTCCCCCGTCGCCCCCTTCCTCCCTCGTCCCCATCTCCTCCTCCCTTCCAGATCGCCGCCGCCACCTCCTCCTTTCCAGATTGCCGCCTCCACCTCCCTCTGTCTGAGCTCCCCGACGGCCATGGCCTCCCCCACGCCCTCCTCCTCTCTCCCATCCCCTTCCCTCACCGCGAGCCCTTCTTCCCCTACCCAGATCCACTAACCTCTCCTCCCTTCCTTCCGCCCGCCCGCCGCCTCCCTCTCTCTCCCCGATCCAAATCGACGCCGCCACCCCGCTCTAACCCTACCATCCCCTCGCCGGCGGTGGCGCCCTCCCTCCCTCGCCATCTCCTCCTCCCCTCCTCACGGCCGCCTCCACCACGCCACAAACCCCGACGACGGCCTCGTGTAGATCCCATCCTGCTCCCGTCCGGATCACGGCGCGGATCCCATCCTCTAATCCCGTAGAAGCTAGTGTAGCCACCCCACCTGCTCTCCTCTACTCCGGGATCCATCCATCCACTAGGTTTCTGCGGCCAGATCCGCCACCCTATCCCTCCCTGCGTCCAAGCCGGTGACGGACGCGGTCGACGAGACCGGCGACCCGCAGCTCTGCGCTCCGTACATGTCCGACATCTACTCCTACCTCCGATCCATGGAGGTACGCGCCGTTCTTCCTCGGTCACATCGGTTTAATCAATTTCCTCGTTCGTTGCAAGGTTCAGGCGAGACGGCGGCCGGCGGCGGATTACATCGAGAGGGTGCAGGTGGACGTCACCCCCAATATGCGCGGCATCCTCGTCGACTGGCTCGTCAAGGTCGCCGAGGAGTACAAGCTCGTCTCCGACACGCTCTACCTCACTGTCTCCTACATCGACCGCTTCCTCTCGTCCAACTCCCTCAATCGTCAGAAGCTGCAGCTCCTCGGCGTCTCTGCCATGCTCATTGCCTCATAAGCCCCCGTTTTATCCTCATTTCTGTGCCGAGTGTTTAGTTAAATCAAGATATGAGCCTGACTTCAGATCCATTGTGTGGATCCAGTAAGTACGAGGAGATCAGCCCCCCAAATGTGGAGGACTTCTGCTACATCACCGACAACACCTACATGAAGCAGGAGGTGTGTGTTCTTCTCTTGCTTGCTTGGTTCATTTGTGAGATCTTGCAATTGGACGACCCTAGCTAGAATGCTGATCTGGGTTCTTGTGGGCATGTGCAGCTATTAAGATGGAGAGGGATGTACTAAACAATCTCAAGTTTGAGATGGGCAATCCTACCGCTAAGACCTTCCTAAGGTATATCACAAACCAAATTATTCTGAATTGCCGTTGCCAACCCTGTTTGTTGCTACGAATGTGTTCCTGACTCTTGTGTTCTGTTTGCTTCCTTCCCTATTTGCAGGATGTTCATCAAATCTGGCCAAGAAGAGAAGGTAATGGTCCACTACTCTCATACTACCTTTGAGCCACACTGCTGTTAAATTGGTTGATGTTCATCATGTGCATCGTTGTCTCCTCTGCTCCGGGTTCTATTCACTAAATAACTTCCCATGTTAGTAAAATTACAGCATAAATAACTTCCCATGTAGTTCTTCTATTTTTAGTTTGGGTTCAAGTGATTGGTAGGCCTAGTTGCTGACGGTTTATGGGACTGACTACAACACGAAGGATGGAACAGGGGTATGTGCAGCAGTTTTCATAACCGACCACACATTATCAGGGGCAGAATGCACTTAATTTTAATCAGTTCCACTGACACCTAGCAATCCCTTAGCAATCCCTTCTTCTTTTCAAGTTTGGAATGCATTTTTTACTTGAATTCGGTAGACCAGATGTGCACACTTTGGCTGGCGTATGTACTGCTATCTATCTCATTTGGCTATCAAAATGTGCATGTCTTCATAGAAAAGAGATAACTATGTACTATGTCTTGCTGCAAACTGAGGTTGATATCTCCCATTCGCAAACAAAAGAGAGGTTGATGTTTCAATATGTGTTCACTATTGTTTGGTACTACATCTTAAGACTGTTCGCTTATTGCCTTCCTCTAAGCTTAATTTAATTGGAGCTGCGCCAATTTAGAAAGGCTTCCGCATCTCTGTCTACCACATCTGTGAAAGTGTGAATCATGTCTCTATGCAATACCTGATATGATAACATGACCTGAACTAGAACTATTGGCTCCTTTACTTGCTCTGGTTTGGTTAAGACTGATGATACCATGGATGCACATTACTATTAAGTTTAAAAGTTCTGTTGAAACAAGGTGGAAGCATGTTCTTTCTAGCAAATGTTCTAGGCGCTGCCACACTTATATTTTAATTTTCTGTTATTTTCATTGTTGCTGCTCTGTATAACAAATGTACTGCTATCTATCTCATGGTGATCACTAAACTAAGGAGGCTTAACCTGATAATAACTTATTTTATGTTAATAGCCTACAATGTTGTCTTGGATCTTATTGTCCAAAATAATACCTCTACTTTTTGTGTCCTTCAGGAATGCGTATCCTTCAGGACAACTCAAGCCCCTCCTCCTCTCCTGTACATGAATGTGAGATGCTGCGCATGCAAGATCTGAGCCAAATGGCATATTGTAATCTTTTTATTGCTGTTTTTTATGTACGATGTCATGAAGATGTACGTTTGAAATGTTGCTTTGATAGCAAAATTGTATTCCTATGTACATGCTGCTTTGACAGCAAAATTATGAAAAATTCTCAACAATATATCTGTGTAAAATTGTATTCCTGTGTACTGCGCCTGAAAAGGCTACAGCTAACTGATGATGACAACTGGTACACATCTGACTAGTGGACCCTTCTTTTGGGAAAAAAAGAAAAACTAAATTCGTTTAGACAAAAAGGCCACAACCCAACAATAAAAAGGCTGCAATATTGGGCTTGGCCCATGTACCCAACCAAAAATTGACAGACAAAAAAAACCACAAATAGGCTGAATTGTTGGGCTCGACCCATGTAGAAAATCGAATTGGACCGGGCTGAATCTTGTTCCACATCAGCTTGCCACGCTGGATGCCTACGTGGCCTGGGGGAGGTTGCTAGTGACCAAAACGCCACAGTAGGAATATTTTGGTCGTAAACGTCTTTGACCATTCCAGAAGAAAGGTCGCTATAGTCAGTTTACGACGGCCAGCTTTTGACCTTCTGTTTTTGGTCACAAAAAGGTCATAAATGGAAATTTGTGACCTTTCAGTGACCAATAGTGGTGGTCATAAGTTGACATATTTCTTGTAGTGGAAGCCCAAGAGCTTTCCGGCTGGTACGCCGAAAACCCATTTTTCCGGGTTGAGCTTGATGTCATATGTTCGGAGGTTATCGAATGTGAGCCTCAAGTCCTCTACTAGAGTTTCAACATGCTTGGTTTTGACGACCACGTCATCTACATATGCTTCAACTATTTTGCCAATCTGGTTTGCCAGACATGTCTGAATCATGCGCTGATATGTTGCACCGGTGTTTTTGAGCCCGAAGGGCATTGTGTTGAAGTAGAATGGGCCGTATGGGGTGATGAATGCCGTTGCGGCTTGGTCTGGTTCTGCCATCTTAATTTGATGGTAGCCAGAGTATGCGTCAAGGAAACACAATGAATCGTGTCCTGCGGTAGCGTTGATGATTTTATCGATGCGGGGGAGGGGGAAGGGATCCTTTGGGCAAGCCTTGTTGAGGTCCTTGAAATCGACACATAGGTGCCAGGATTTGTCCTTCTTTGGTACCATCACCAGGTTTGCTAGCCAGTCCGGATGTTTTATATCTCTGATGAATCCGGCTTCTAGTAGTTTGGCTAGCTCCTCTCCCATGGCTTGTCTCTTAGGTTCATAGAAACGCCGAAGAGCCTGCTTAATAGGCTTGAATCCTTTTAGGATGTTTAGGCTGTGCTCGGCCAGCCTGCATGGGATTCCTGGCATGTCTGAAGGGTGCTAGGCAAAAATGTCCCAATTTTCGCGTAGGAATTCTCGTAGTGCGGCGTCTACATCAGGGTTTAATTGCGCCCCGATGGAGGCCGTTTTCGTAGGGTCCGTTGGATGGACTTGGAATTTGACTATTTCATCTGCCGGTTTAAAGCAGGTGGACTTGGATCTTTTGTCGAGTATCACGTCATCCCTGTTCACCGTGGAGCGCAGTGCAGTCAGTTCCTCGACCGCTAGGGCTTCGGATAGTGCCTCAAGGGCCAGTGCGGCTGTCTTATTTTCGGCGCGGAGTGCTATGTCCGGGTCACTAGCAAGAGTGATGATTCCGTTGGGTTCGGGCATTTTGAGCTTCATGTACCCGTAATGGGGTATAGCTTGAAAAATTGTGAATGCCTCTCGCCCTAACAGAGCGTGGTATCCGCTGCTGAACGGGGCCACTTGAAATGTGACCTCCTTGGACCTGTAATTATCCGGCGTGCCGAACACCACATCCAGTGTGATTTTTCCTGTACAACACGCTTCCCTGCTGGGGATTATTCCTCTAAAGGTTGTGTTGCTTCGCTCAATCCGGCTCCAGTCTATTTCCATTTTTCGAAGGGTTTCCTCATAAATGAGGTTCAATCCGCTTCCACCGTCCATGAGTACCTTGGTAAGTCGAAAGCCATCCACTATCGGACTGAGGACCAACGCGGCTGGTGCTCGGGCTGTTCGGAATTTAGGTTCATCACTGACATTAATGGTACTAGCGATGTCACTCCACGGGTTTATTGTTGCTACCTTGTAGACTTCGATAAGGCTGCGGAGTGTTTGTTTCCGCACATTGTTTGATGCGAAAGTCTCGGAGACTGTTGATACCGTACTGGTATTCCTGGGCTAGTGCTCTGCGGATTCTGGAGTTAAAAGCTCCTCGCCACTTCTGGCCACCTGCCGGATTATCCAACATGTCCTAAGGCTATGAGTTGGTGTGGCACCCTCTATACTATGAATTTTACAGGGTCCATTGAGCCATCCCTCCAGTACGGTTCCATACCCTATAGAGGGTTTTTGCTTTTTGGTGTTTAGCCCAGGTGCCGGGCGATAATGCGCCCTTTTATTTCAGACTGGGGTTGTATTCAGGGCCGGATCGTCCCAGAATTTTATTTCGGTTTTCCGCACGCTTTCCATCGCATAGTATTTTCGTACTATGGATGCCAAGTCAGCGAAGCATGTAATTTCACGGTGACTTATGGCGTTGAGGATTCCGATGTCCGTGCAATTATTGTAGAAGAATGAAATTCCATCCTCCTCGCGGCAGTCCTCTATCTTGTTCATAACTAGGAGGAATCTGGCCTAGTAAAGGTGTACTGTTTCTGTGGGCTCTTGCCGAATTTGGGATAGATCCCTTATATTTGGGTGGGCGGGTGGAGTTAAATCCGGAACCTCGCCCAATCTAAGACTCGGGGGCCAAGGAGTTTCCGAATTCGGAAGCTTGGGTTTTTGGATGTTGTCCAATGAATCTGGCCCGCTGCCTGACTTTAGGTTCAGGGCTTGAGTGACGTCCTCGCCTCCGTGGGTATCCGGCTTGGAGGGATCGGGAATCCGGACATATCTGGTCCTTAAGATGGGTGAAGATTTGCCGCATTGCTCCTCCACCACTGCAACGTGGTGGGTGACCTGGGGAGAGTCAATCTCTCTCGGATCCGGTTTAAGCCCAATCTGATCATAGTCTGTAGCGACTCCCAGGGCGGCGATGTGATCCAAGAGCTCGTTTAAGGAAGAGAGCTCCATCAGTCTAACTGCTCGGTGAGTTCCGAGTTGACGTGGAGATTGCTTTCGATGACCCGAGAAGTCATCGTCGGCGCGGATGCCGAACAGGTGGTCATAAGAAAACCGCCTAGCCGGAGAGTTTGGCCGATAGCCAAAGCTCCTTTAGCAACATCGCCGTCTTTAAAGACGGGATGCGGCATCCTTCCTGATGGCGATGGCACAGAGGAACTCTCAATGAAAGCACCAATGTCAGTGTCAAAACCGGCGGATCTCGGGTAGGGGGTCCCAAACTATGCGTCTAGGCGGATGGTAACAGGAGACAAGGGACACGATGTTTTTACCCAGGCTCGGGCCCTCTCGATGGAGGTAAAACCCTACTCCTGCTTGATTAATATTGATGATATGGGTAGTACAAGAGTAGATCTACCACGAGATCAGAGAGGCTAAACCCTAGAAGCTAACCTATGGTATGATTGTTCTTCCTCCTACGGACTAAAACCCTCCGGTTTATATAGACACCGGAGAGGGCTAGGGTTACACAGAGTCGGTTACAATGGGAGGAGATCTACATATCGTATCGCCAAGCTTGCCTTTCACGCCAAGGAAAGTTCCATCCGGACACGGGACGAAGTCTTCAATCTTGTATCTTCATAGTCCAGGAGTCCGGCCAAAGGTCATAGTCCGGTCATCCAGACACCTCCTAATCCGGAACTCCCTCAATTAGTAACTCAAAATAGGAGTTGCAGAATAAACAGAGATTAGTTAAGGGTGAGGTGACGATGTGTGTTGGAAGTGATTCCAAGGTTGATACAATCACCATCGCACACTCCCTCTACCTTCGGGATTAGTGTAGAACCTAAATAAATGTTATTTGGTGTTTGCATTGAGCATGAATATGATTAGATCATGTTTATTGCAATACAATTATTCATTTAAGTTAGAGAATAATTGTTGTTCTGTTTACATGAATAAAACCTTCTATGGTCATACACCAATGTGAATGGTTTATTGAATCTCGATCGTAGTGATACACATATTCATAATATTGACGCCAAAAGATGCAAAGTTGATAATGATAGTGAACCATACTTGTGGCACTGTCGTCACTACAAAAAAAAGACACATCCGTGACATTTTGGGCCGAACAATTTTTTTTCTGTCATACTTATGACACTTCTATGATGATAATTGTGACAAAACCCGATATCATCGTAGATGTGGTGGGATCCTACTTCTATGACAAAAAATCATGACAGAAAATGGGCTTTTCATCCTGGGCGGGCCGGAGACACGGCTGCATGACATTCTTTGGGCCGTCCATGACGGAAAAATCCGTGGTAGAAGCGAGGGCGAGAAAAATTTCAGTGAGTTCCCGGTTACGGTGGGTGGTCGGGGGCCCAACGATGCACGTTTCTCTCGTACACGTACGCGCGTGTGTGCGAGGTGTTGGGCTCTAACTAAACCCGAGCGAGGCGTCGCCTAACTGAACCCGAGCGATTGCACTGCAGGCTACGCGTTACTGAACCCGAGTGATTGAGCGATTCCTTCGCTACTGCTACTAACTGAAGCCGATCGATGCTGCCTCTGGATGAACAGTGAGCGTTTCAGGGGGGTTT
>NC_041383.1:69352616-69405837 GCF_002162155.2 Triticum dicoccoides
GAGTGGATGAACAGGACCCCTGGCGTTGCCTCTGGATGAACAGGACCCCGATCGACCGAGCTGGTTGGGGCTGGATGAACAGGACCCCGTGGAGGGATGGATGAATAGGACGAACCCATGGAGGGCTGGATGAACAATAGATGGTGGAGGGGTGGATGAACAGTAGCCCGTGGAGGGGTGGTTGAACAGGAGCCCATGGAGAGGGGTGGTTGAACAGTAGCCTGTGGAGTAGCGCGCGGTGGAGGCTGGATGAACAGGAGCCCATGGATGAACAGTCGCAGGTGGAGGCTGGAGGAGGTCGACGGTGGATGAACAGTAACCCGTGGAGGCTGGAGGGGGTCGACGGTGGAGATGAACAGTATCCCGTGGAGTCCCGTTTTGCGGTACGCCACACCCCTCCCGATGAACAGGACCCCCGTTTCGACTGTAGCGCTCCAACACAAGTCCGTTTTGTCTGTTTTGCGGTACGCCACACCCCTCCCGATCAACAGGACCCCGTTTCGACCGTAGGAGGTCCGTTTCCTCCATTTTGCGGTACGCCAGACCCCTCCCGATGAACAGGATCCCGTTTCGAACGTGGCCGGTCGAACACAAGGCCGTTTTCTCCGTTCTGCGGTACGCCATGCCTCGTTTCCATCGCTTGTTCTGTCCAAGCTAGTTGGCTCCCACGCGTTCCGTTGCCTCCAGATGAACACGGCGCATTATGTTGCCTCCCCATGAGCACCACGATGACGCAGTTTCTCCGTTCCGACCCAACCATGTACACGAGCCCTGGCCGTACGTATATATGCGCGAGTAGGCGTTCGAGACCCCGCCCGTATGCACGTACGTGGCCGTATTTTCTTTCTTGCACACTGGCCGCTGTACGTACGTGTACATGCTACGTGCGCGCCTCTACTACGACACGTGCGCGCCTCTATTATGACACGTGCGTGCTTCTACATCGACCAGTATATATGTACGTACACGTTCGCGACCAGAATAACAACGCTACGTATGCTTCGACCAGGTGGGTCCCGTCTGTCAGGCACTTCCTTGCGTGCAAAGATGTAGCTGGTGGGTCCAAGCAGTTAGGGGGGCTAATCGTTGTTTTTGCCCGGACACACTTCCTTGCGTAAGAAGATGTAACTGGTGGGTCCCAGCAGTAGGGGGAAACGTTTTTTTGCGAAATACAGTGGCCCGTCCGGTGGGTCCCTGCTGTCAGGTGGAGGAATAATCATTTTGCGCGTAATAAGGAGGCACTTCCTTGTTGCGGCCGTGGACCTAGCTGTCAGCCTCTCCACCTGTAGTCCACTTCAGATGCATGTCGGTCGTTGACCACGTTGACCAGGCAGCGCCGAGAGCACCAGGGCGGTGGACGACGGTGAGGCCTAGGAAGGGAATGAGATAGAGGCAGGGAAGACTCGACAGTTGTTTCCCACGCGGAGGGGAGTATGACTGTACGAGGGTTTACTGGTTTATCTGCCGTCGCCGGAAAATAACAGCAGGTGTGGGTGAGTAGAAGGATGGCTAGGCCAGCGATGGGAGTACGGTGGGGCGGTGAGGCCTGCGCGACAGCATTGCCGGCCACGGGGAGGAGGGAGCAGGCAGTCCCGCCGGCGCTTGTTTGAGTGTCTGGAGCAGGAAGAGCAGAGATTGAAGAAGCACGACGGCCGTTGGATGGAAATCCAACAGTCACTGCTTGTGCGTCAACCTTATTTCAGGAAAGCCTCAAATATGTGGAAAACAACATACATCCCATCTGCCATTATTTCTAATAATTTATAGCCCATTTGCTAATTCTTAAGGTTTTTTGGAGCCCATATTCTTTTTGTTAGCATTACAGCCCATATTGTGGCCACGGTTAAAAAATTATACGAAATTTTGCATATTTCGGTGCGGTCCGAACTATTTTTAATCCCGAAATTTCAAGTCACATTCAAACTTATTTTAAAAATAAATGTATATCAATATAAAATCCAACAAATTGTCCATGCATAAAAATCAATGCAATTTAAAATCTTGAAATGAAATAAAGAAATTTGAAACTAATTGCCGGTTTGATGTGTTTTAAAAATGCACAACCCATTTCTCATTACTGATAGGCCATTTTCTCGGCCAGCCGAATGAAGCTCTCCTCGTCTTGAAAGATTTGCAGCCCAACAGGCCTGACAAAGCGACTTACTTGGCAAATCACAAAAAAACTGGGCTGTGGCCGTGGACCCAGCTGCAACCTTGGACCCAGCTGTCAGCCTCTCCACGTACAGTACTCTTCCGATGGAAGTCGGTCGTTGACCATATTGACCATGCCGCGCCGAGAGCACCAAGGCGGTGGATGATGGCGAGGCCTAGTAAGGGGAAGACACGGAGCCGGGGAAGACGCGACAGTGGATGCCCACGCGGGGAGGAGTATGAGGGTTCACTGGTTTGGCTGCGGCGTGAGGCTGCCGTCGCCGCAGAATAACATGGGGTGTGGGTGAGTAGAGGGATGCCCTAGGCCAGCACTGGGAGTAGTAGGGGGTGGTGAGGCCTCCGCGACATCACAGCTGGCCACGAGAGGCAGGAGCACGCGGCACGACCGACGCTGCTTTGGGCGGCTGGAGCAAGAAGACCAGAGGTTGAAGAAGCACTATGGCCGTTGGATGGACATCGTACGGTCACTGGAGCTAGAATCGTTCATATTGACTAAGTTGACAAAGCCCTCTGTCCCCGTCAACTTAGTAGGCCCACAAGTTAGCCACCCACTATGGTGGGTCCCAGCTAGCAGGGGTATTCATTTTTTGTGCGTAATAAGGAGGCACTTCCTTGCGTGCGAAGATATAGCTAGTGGGTCCGACCTGTCAGTGGGGGGAATGTTTTTTTCGCGAAATACAGAAGCCCTTCCCACATACAATGCGTAATAAGGAGGAACTTTCCTTGCGTGCCACCATGGACCTTGTGGGTCCCAGCCGTCAGGCTCTCCATGTACAGTCCTCGTCTGATGACTCTCGTATGTTGACCACGCCGCGCCGAGCGCACCTAGGCAGTGGACGATGACGCGGCCCCAGACTGGAATGACCCGGAGATGGGGAAGACGCGGCAGTGGAGTCACAGATGAAGAGGAGTGGGAAACTTGACTGGTTTGGGTGCGGGGTGGGCCTACACTCGGCAGAGAATAACAGGAGGTGCAGAGTGGAGGGATGGCCTGGCCGTCAGCGGGGTAGCGTTTCGCTGAGGAGCACAAAACAACGCCGCTGGACGCCGAAGGCTGGAGCAGGTGGTCCCGACAACGCTGAGGGAAGAAGACGAGAGATTGAAGAAGAATGCCAGCCATTGGATGTAAATCCAACGCCTTAGGCTATGACCTACTGGCCCACATGTCAGCCAGTCCATTTGTTTTTTAGTCCATTTGGTGGGCTGGGTGAAATAATGATGTAGCATCTATGCAGGCCATTTATATATGGTAGAATTCAAATCCCATTTGCATTTTTTTCGAAATCCGCAGACTTGCTGGGCTGGGTAAAAATATCATGTTGGGCTAGACGGAGAAATGTTATAAAAACATAAACACATGATTGCATGTCTATTACTGCATTGGTCAGTAAAATCTTTGCAAGCTTATGTACACAATCACTAGGAGTTAACTTGCCAAGTTATATATAAACAATTATTATTATTATTTTGTAAGAACTTTCAACTTACGAAATAAAATATCATTTAAATTTGATGAGTTAATAGTACATGGGGTATTATTATTTTTTAGGCTAGACGTGGGACAGTTGAGTTGGTTCTAGGGAAAAGTACTAGGAGAAAACTACGTTTACATCGAAAAAGAAAGTGGGAGAAAATTCAGAGACCTGCTGGGTCCACCTAAGGAGGGGAATATGTTGGGAGGAAGGAGATTCAAAGCACGACAACCGAGTGAACTAGTTTTTTTAACGAACAAGCGAACTAGTTACATACATAAGCAAATAGTCACTAAAAAAGCAATCAGGTTAATGGGTTCTTAAAAGAAATATTTCGGACAAAACAGATAATTACGACACCTAGGTTAATGCATGAAACACTCAGATGATAAAGGTGCTTATAAACAGATAAAGTACAACATTTTGACCTTCCTGGCACGCTTGATCATGATGCTGCGGCTGTACGTGTACTCGTAGGTTACGGGAAGCAGACACGCCCTCATGTCCAAGATCTGCCTGTACATGTCGTAGCATGCAAATGCGTCCTTGGCTGCGTAGGTTATGTAGGCTAGATTCTGAGGTACCTCCCATGTGTTCAGGTCCTTGGTATCGTTGTCTTCTTTCATGTTGGCATATCAGGGGTCGATGATGGTCTCGGCGAGGTCAACCACGGAGTCCTTCTCCTGCCCGTTGCTGATGATCTTGTATTGCTTCTGGATGTCGACAAGCTTATTGTATCAGATGGCCGAATCGTCATGTTCTTCCTTCTCTCCACCGTAGCGAAGGTGCAGTTGGCGCCGCTGATGAAACGGGCGAATGCTCCAGAACCTCTGATGGCCCTACAGAAGTGGTAGATGAGAACCTCGTCCCGCACACATACCTGGGCGACGGTGATCCGCTGGCCCCTGTCAGGAGACGAATGGATGGGCACAAGGTCTAGTCCTGCAAGCTTGTGCTTTCTCATCCTGTAGGTACTGCTTGAACTCGGCGAGGCAGAGCTTCACCGAGTTCGGATCGTTGGTGTACATCACATTCAACTTGGTGCAGCCATAGGACTGAATGGCGAACTCAAAGGGGATCTCCTTGCTGAAGTCCATATCCAGCAGGCTCACCCCTCGGATCGCCATTGGAGTCTCTTCAAGTGAACGGGTGTGTAGGCGGCGACAGCAGTTCGTTTTTCAGCTCTTGGGGAACTGGATTTAACAGTAAACTGAGTGTGTACATGCGACAACAGTTACTACCCCTCCCTCGTCCGCTGCACGCCCGGCAGAAGATGCACCCTCAGCGCATTCAAACGCCTCCATTAAGAAACCTACTCTGGCCACACGTCGGTTCACGAGCGGGTCTGTATTGGTACTGTAATAACTGGAGTTAGTGGTCACTTTACTTAAATTTAATTAGCTTTAATAGAAATTTATACTTAAAACAAGCAATGCATTGGCTCGTTCTATCAGTGCCACATGATCAACATGCACGACAATTAGAATTATTATTCTTAGGACGCACACGATCAGCACATTTGTCGCACTTTCACAAAGATAATACTACCAAGTTTGAACTGTTTGTTATGGTTGTTGTCCTCTGCATCATCCTGCCGTGTTTCCCAGCTTGTAAGATTCAGAACCAACAAATAAGATCCAAATAATAAGTATAACAAAGATGCCTACACATCTCATTGATTCCCAGCTTGCAAGATTCAGAACCAACAAATAAGATCCAAATAATAAGTACAACAAAGATGCCTACACATCTCATTGATTCCCAGCTTGCAAGATTCAGAACCAACAAATAAGATTCAAATAATAAGTACAACAAAGATGCCTACACATCTCATTGATTCCCAGCTTGCAAGATTCAGAACCAACCCATTAGAGCCTTTTGATAAAGTGAATATCGGGATTAAATCCATCTTGGCTAGCCATGTCATACAATCGAAGAACTTGGCGAATGCTCTTGACCATCACAACATCTGTAGTTGAGTATTCCTGTTTGCACATCACAAACAAGAAGAGCATGATTTCACTTTAATAGTGGCCTCCTTGAACTCAACCTACAGCTCCACTTGGATGAGGCCTTCCTGGAGTTCCATGATTCAATTCATGCGCCTTTTTCTGTAGTTCACCTGAAATGAAGCAAAGATTGCATCATTCATCTAGCAAGAAGTACTTGCTCTCGTGAGGTGGCAGGTTCTTCTTTAGTAGTTGCACTAAAATTGAGGAACATTAAGGTTGGCTGTCCGGCTCATGTAAGGTGCAACTATAATTTTCTTATCCTTTTGTGCGGTTCCACTAAAATAAAGTGCCATTGTGGTGACAGTGACGACTCATCTTGCAAAGGCTAATACAATGTTGCACGAGATTACCAGCAGAACTTGACGGAGATTTGGAAACTCCAATCACCATTTTGTGCAGTGCCACCAAAATTGAGAGATGTTGCCCACGTGACATTTTAGTTGAACTACACAAGACACTCATTCCAAAAAAAGTGTTTTGTGCAGTTCACCAAAAGGTCACAATAGCAACAAGGTGAAATGGATATCCCTATCTGCACAAAAAGATAGAAAGTAAACAGTTGCTGGTCAATAAGAATATACGAAACATATACGAAATGAAAAGAAGCATCTTAATTATGTTCATGGCAGTCACGCAAGGACAGTACACATTTTAAAACGTCAGCAATGCTTTATGTTACCAGAAGCATTACGACCAACAATGAGATTCCTCAAATATGGGATTACTTTAATGATGGCATTGCTTGTTTACCAGACACAATAAATCAATAGTAGCTAAAGAGTTGGTTTAAGGGCATGGGACCATGGGGACACCAGGACACTCAGCAGCGTAAAGGAGCAACTTACTTATCATACTGGGGAAAACAGCAGGAGTGCCATTTGTAACACAGTTTAATTGCATCTTATCACTGGAGGCATTAGATTAACAATAACACTGGTTAGACATGTCCCTAAGGTAACAGTGTGATCACTTCATTTTACATGCGCCCTTACATTAACAACAGCAAAAGGTTGGTATAAGGACACATGACAGTGGACGCATCAGCACAATGTACCTACAAGGAGGCATAAAGTGGTGATGCCGAGTTTGTTCATGCTATGTGAGGGCAGCAAACCTAATCCTGGAGACCTTGTACTATGTGAGGGCAACAAATCTAATCCTGGAGACCTTTTACTATGTGAGGGCAGCAAATCTAATCCTGGAGACCATTTACTATGTGAGGGCAGCAAATCTAATCCTGAGACCTTTTACTATGTGAGGGCAACAATTCTAATCCTGGAGACCTTTTACTATGTGAGGGCAGCAAATCTAATCCTGGACATACTCTGTTGACTTGTCCACCAGACGCCACTTTCTATCCTTTTTTCAACCAATAATAGAACTGTTCCTTATCCAGTTTGTACTGTGTTTTCCCATTATTTCCCTTTTCAGCCAAGAGACTGGTTGGGTATCCGGTCTCTACTACTTTCACCATATTATTTCCTCTTTGAATCAAGTCCTAGATTCATGCTACAACTTTCCCCCCTTTCTTTGTTGTTTGAACAAAGCCCTAGATTCGAATGCATGAAGTAGCTTTACCTCTAATGATACTAAAAATTTAGGTGGCTTTGGAAGAGCTAATGGGAGTAGAAAAAGATGCACATGCAGACACGTGGGGAGCTGGGGCAGTAGAGCAAGGACGATTTCAAAGAACTTATACCCGAGGGTCGCCGGGATGTCGGCGGCGGCAGGTCGGATCTGCGGAAAATACGACAGGGAGGAAGAAGGGTCGGAGGACCTCCCGAGCCGGCGCTGTGTCAGAGAGAACAACACGGGCAGAGGATAGGGCCCCACCGACAGTTGTGGGTTTCCTCCCTCGGCGGCAATGACCGTGTGAACAATGCACCTTTTAGTCCTCTACACACATCGGCCGAAGGGATCCGGCCGGATCTATGACCAGCGGTGAGCAGAGAGAAAATGTCGCTACCGCTGTCTTGTTTATATCTGGAGAGGATGAGAGAATGAAAAGAGCAACCCTATTAAAGAAAGCGCTCAGGCCCCTGCGTACATATATAGTGGAGTGATTATCTTTTTCTCTCCACAACAAGCGTTTCAATTTGTGCACGTGGCATTAAAGAAAAGAAACTCTCTATTTAGGGTCACTACTGTACGACTCCTACTTACTACTACTACTAGTACTACTATTGTTCACTTGTGCTCCCCGCCTCTCCATTCATTGAACAACCCCACAAGTGAATAAACATACAGTAAGTATTTATATAGAACGAACAAGCTTGAACTATTTTCGTGTAGTTAAAAGTTGAGGGCGGGGCTTTTCCCGGGCAGTACGTGCGACAATTTTAGGGTAGGCGGTTTGATAGAGAGACGAGGAGGGTGAGCGATTGTCAGATTCTCAAACACTAGCAAGATGCCCATGTGTTGCACGGAACATCAAGATGCATTTGTATGAGTAGTTTATCTTGTGGGAGAAAAGGATGAACGAGGGAAGGCCTTATTTGCAAATGTTGAGTGGATGTGGGTATCTTTTCACAAAATTTCCATTTTTCCTTCCTATCCGTAAGATATAAATCGGACGGCTTATATTGCAGGATGGCATGCACACCATCATAACCAACTCTATTTTTTATAAGAGTAGAGATACTGCTGGAAAGGTCGGGCTGTGCGATTTGACGACACGTTACTGCTGGAAAGACTTGTGATATGACCACTCACTATAGTCATGAATTACTGGCGCTCCGACCGGGTGATGCCCCCCTTCCGTTCCGCGCTCTAATCTGGTGCATGACACGTCGACCTGGATGCTGGCTCTCCCATATGTCGGAGTAGTAAGAAGGAGCAAAGAATGATGCAGTATATACTAGTACTACTACTACTCAGGTCAGAGGAGTGTGAACCACGACAGCCCAGTGAACCAGCAGTGCGAACCACAGCAGCCCAGTGAACCAGCAGTAGAAAACAATGTGGTGATATGGCCATAAAAAACAATGTGCTATGGTCCACACTGTAGCATGTACAGTAACACTCCTCTTTGTTTGGATCCCTGAGTTAGAGCTAGTTTGGGTTGAAATGGCCTCAAATTATCGAAACACGAGGGGTTAGTTTGAGCTAGTTTGCTCTAACCCAGCTAAAAAAACTAGCCCGGTGGAGAGGTTCTAATTGGATTAGTTAACCTTGGGCCCACTAAAAGAGAACAAAAAAAATCTCCCCTGCCTGCACCAGATCGTTGCCCCCTCTCGCACGACTCCTCTCTGTTCCCCATAGGGCCACCCGCCCAAGCGCCGCTCGCCCTCTCTCTCCTCTGGCCACCCTCTCCTTCCGACCTCCACCACCCTACTCCGACCACCCTCTCCCTCTGGCCTTCGAAGGTCGCCTCGCTCGCCCTTCACCGGTCGTTTTTCTCCCTCTGTCGTGCGCGGCGGCGGCGCATCTACCAGGGAGGTCGCGAGAGGGGTGAGTTTGTTTGTTCCTTCTCTGTCTCACAGCCATATCATTGATCTTTCTCGCTCTAGCGCTAATTCTGATTTGGAAAAGTAGATCCTGATCAAACTTGGTATAGATTTGTGGTGCACGCATGGAATTGTTTGATGTTGCTTGAGGAGGTAATAAATCTTTCTACAGGCCCAAAGATTCAGTTCACCTTTCTAGGTATTTCAGTTTCAGGCTTGCATTATTTCTAGAGGCCCAAAGATTCAGTTCACCTTTCTAGGTATTTCAGTTTTAGGCTTGCATTATTTCTAGAGGCCCAAAGATTCAGTTCACCTTTCTAGGTTTTTTACTTTCAGGCTTGCATTATTTTTAGAGGCCCAAAGATTAAGTTCCCAGTCGGCAGCAAGCGGCCCTGCTACCCATGCCGGTGTCGACCTCAACTCGCAAGGGCCAGCGTCAGAGGGGTTCCCGGGGCTTGGGCTCTACACAGCCATCCTCCAGAGTGACAATGGCGAGCTCCTCCCTCAGTGCATGAGGGGCTCCGGGCTCCCTCCCTATCGTGAATGACTTTTGTGATGAGTTAGCTTATGCTTTGTTTCATGGAGTGTTTTTTGTGAAGCTTGACTGACGACTTGTATGTTTAAGTGGGATATCTCATTTGTATGGACAAAGTAAAAATTATCATGTTTTGCACGCTTGATTTGTAAAGATGGTTTGTTTATGTAAATTGTGAGCGGGAGGAGGCCAAAGAAGAGCCGGCCACACCAAATCCGGCAGGAAATAGGGTCCAAAGTAGTCAAATGATTGAGAAAGAGCATTTATTGTCAATCTAACCCTGCCATCCATACACCTCTTTGGTTTAGAGTTAGTTCAGGGTTAGAATCTAACTCTAACCTCTAACTGAGTTATAGTTCTCCTCGTCTCGGTTCATCGCCATCATACTTTCCTCACTCCTGTGTTTTCAGTATCCTGCGAATCAAAGAGGCCCTTTGTTTGCAGGAAAAATCAAAGAGGCCCTTAGACTGGTTTAGGTCCGGTCATTTTTTATAAATGTGTTATGTCCAAAATTTAATGAACGTGCTCCGGTTTCTACGAAAATAATTCGGTTTCATGTAGTAATTCATTCATTTATTTATTCTTCTGTGGGGGGTTTGCATGTTATTTGTGAGGTCTGAAATGTAAATTACCCCGGCATATGCTCCAAATCGTGCATGCACTACGACCCAGATGCTCTACGTCCCACATGTCGGCGAATGGGAGCACGTGGAAATAGCCTAGGTGTATATATAGGATTTTAAACACGTGAAAAAATATGTACTATGAAGCGTAGCTGCGATTCGAAAAGGAGACCTAAAGTGATGACAACTATAAGTCGCACACACCCAACTAGTGGTACTACTAGACATATGACTAATTTTTCCCTCAAAAAAAGAGGCACGAGTGCTCAGTACTCCTACTCTATCAACACGAGTGCTATCTGACAACATCGTCTGCTCTACAGCTAGCTCTCCTCCCTCGTTTCTCTCTTCTAATTCTAAACTCGGCAGATGGCCGGTGGGCGGGGTGGGTTTGCTCAACTGCGGCCCCACCTCACAGTGAAAACGTTACGACTGGAATAAAAATGCCATATACTCCCTGCGTTCCTAAATATAAGCCTTTTAGATACTATTTCAAATGGAATACATCATACAAATGTATGTAGACATAGTTTAGAGTGTAGATTCACTCATTTTGCTCCGTATGTAGTAGTCACTTGCTGGAATCTTTAGAAAGACTTATATTTGGGAACGAAGGGAGTACTATACTAATAAAACATTAAGGCCACGAGGCGATGCAGTGCTGGTTACAAGAGGCAAGAAGAAGAGATGCATCCATCGACGATGTCCACCTCCTTGACTCAGGGCGCCTAAGTAGCAGTGGCTTTCGTGGCCAGGTCGACGTGCTTCTGAACAATGGCGTCCAAAGATTCCAGCCGCTGGAAGAAGGCCAATGTCTTTCTGTCCTCGCTTGCCTTGTAGTGGCCTATGTAGACGATTTCCTCATAGACGTGGATGTGCAGGTCGATGGTTTCTTGCATGGCAAGGCTCTGCGCGGCGAGCGCGGCCTCGAGGTGCACATTCTTCATCGCGACCTCCGGCACCTACAGGGCCACCAGGGCTAGGAAGAGTTCGTCACCATGGAGGCCGATGAGGGTGGAAGGTAATGAGGAGCCTGGGCACACGGGCTAGAGCAGTACGGCAAGGTTATCCACGCGCTTCTTGACGGTGGTGAACTTGCGGATGGAGTTGACCATCATGTCGTCCATGTGAGAGGTGAAGCCGGCGTCGGTGAGGGGTACGATGCCGTCGGTCGCCAGCACCATCTGGAAACGCTGCGCGGTGCGGGGCCGCAGGCCGGCGCCTTGGATGATTTGGCACAACCGACTGCCGCTCGCGTCCATCGTCTCCATAGGTGCTTGTGGCTTCTAGTCACTTGGTCTTGGATTGGAGTGAGTAGTGTTGCGCAGAGACTTGGGATTAGATGGATTGGAGTGGTGGGGCGCCTTTATATGAGAGTCCAAACTCTGTTGCATTCACATCGTGCTGGCTCTATTCTGCTTCTCCAATTAATTCCCTCTGCATGTAATTGAGGATGCATCATTGACCGTTCAACGTCTCGGGAACCGCTACCCTTTCCCTCCTTGGCATTCAAGCACCTATGGAGGCGACTGCCACTCGCGTCTATCGCGTGTCAGGAGACGTCCCCATCGATGACGAGGTGCCTATGGTGACTTTGTAAATTTCAAGATGATAGTGTCGTGCGTGTGTGCGTTCATAGGGGTGAGTGTATATGAGTGCTTGCGTCTGTACTGTCAAAAAAAACATAAATGCATGTCAAAAAGAGACTAGTCAGTATACTCAATATTGTGCACCTCAGAGAGGAAAACGATAGAACTACGTATTTATTTACGGTGCAAATTCACTCATTTTGCTCCATATGTACTCTGTCTCGGTGTAGTCTAGTCACTTGTTGAAATCTCTAGAAGGGCAAATACTCCTTTCTGGTTTACAGGGCTATACTAGCAAGTAGTTGTATGTACTAGTACAATAGTGGGCTCACATAGCAATTTTGTCTCATGCAAGAGCCTGGCTATATGCATGCCCCAATGTTCGCAACTGCCACGTTCGGGTTGCGCTTGGCTCTTCGCCTCTTAGAGAAGACAAACAATGATGTTACTACTACTGCTTCTACAATGTCGAATCCACTACTGCATGTCCGTCCACCACGAGCGGGAGGGATAACTTGTTGTAGAAGTATTATAAGCAAAAGCCTGTCCTCGTTTGCGAGCAACCGCGCGCATGGGCGAGGGAGAAGGCGTGTAGTAGTAAAATCAAGATTCTCCTCGTTGTATAAGTTGACGCGACACATCATAGCACTGGCCCTACATGCTTTCCTCTAAACTTGGCTGAAAGACCCGCAATGTACAATATATTTGCTGCAACCTCTAACATTTACCCACCACAAATTAAAATATATATTCATGTCTTGACGAGATGAGCGTGCAAACTACAATCACCAGGGTGACAGGTAGGGCCAGAAGACTATTTTTTTTAAAACTTCGAGATGACCACATAGCATGGAGCCGACCCCAACGATTTTAAGCTCACAGGCACGGTACAAGCTATCCTAGACTACTCTACACATGAAACTGCCACACAAGCATCCGGGCTGCGCTTGGCTCTTCGCCTCTTCGGGAAGTCGAACAATGATGGAGTACTACTGCACTGGAGGAGTACTACAGTACGCTTCTGGCCATCTGACACCAATTGAACTGCTGCATGTCCACCGCGTGCGGGAGGGAGAGCGTGTAGCGAAAGCTTCTCCTAGTCTTGCCAGCCACCACGCTCATGGGCGAGGGAGGGATGCTCCTGCCTTTGCATGTATGACAGGTGGGCCCGACAGGTGGGTGGCCAACCTGTCATACAGCCAAAGGCAGGTGCAGTTATGTCCGCGAGGGAAAGGATAATCAAACTTCTCGTCGATGTACGAGTTGACGCGACACATCAAAGCAATACACTCGATATATTTCAATAATTTGTGGTTACCGATGCATTAATTACAACGTATGCATGCATGCAGTGACTCTCCTTTTGATACTTGCATGTGTTGATTTAATGCACCTTGAAGTAGTACTCCCTCTGATTCCTTTTACTTTGCGTATAAATTTTTCTTGTTTTTCTCAGATTAATCTGCGTGTCCGCGTTGGTTTCCATCTGTGCCCCCGCTCGATTAGTTCTGCCCCCATTAATTGCGCTAGTTTCCAAAGCAGAAAATGGCTACAGGTAAACGCATGCAGCGCTGAATGCGGCTTGACTGCCTGGGGAAGCCAACTCAAGCGAAAAGGAAGGAGGACCAGCCAACCATTGCATGTGCATTTACTGTCGATATTTATGCAGCTTACTCATGCACAGGGGTAAATTTGTCTAGAAAACTCAAACTACCGCCTTCCTTGGTATGCGGGAGGAGAGTTATGCGCATAGTATAAAATATGTGACGGTAAAGCTTTGTAATGCCCCGGCCCAAGTGAGAGATGGTTGTGCACGAGGAGGGCGAGATCATGCAGACGGAATAGGACCCGACGATGGAGCTCACTAAGGTCTCGATGGACCTCACCGTGCTCCACTTCCCCTTGTGCCTCTGCCCCTTGACGCCTCTAGTGTATGAGGTTCGAATACACCTCGTCCGTTCGGCTGATTGAGCAAGGTGCAGGTTTCTTGATTGATGTGCTGTTCGATTTATTTTTGCAGTGCAAGGGAGGGCACCTGGCCTATGCGGACTGCCGTGTCGAGCGCCCCGGGAACCAGCGGCAGTGCCAGAAGTGAGAGCGCGGAGGTGGCTTCGACAAGCAGAACACGGTGGTGGACGCCGTCGTTTCGTCACTGAGGGTGGAGTGCCCGCACGAAGGTTGTGGGCTCTACGTCACTTACCACAAGCTCGCCGATCACAAGAGAGTTTGTCCGCTCGCGCCCTGCAAATGCCCCGTGACCGTCTGCGGCTACGAAGGCCCGCCGCCGGCGCTCTACCACCACATCAGCACCGCGCATCCCATGCCTGTGCACATGATCCAGTACGACAAGGTGCTCCAGCTGCAAGTGCCACTATCGGAGCCACGGCTCTAGCTGTTCACGGAGGAGGATGATTGCGCATTTTTCTTGGTCGGTGGTGTGCTTGACATCGGCGCGCCTATCGCCGTGTCAGTCGTCTGCATTAGAGCGGGGGCGTCCCCACTGCTGCACTACGTGGCCAAGCTGTGGGCGAACGGCCCGTCGGGGGAGCCCAAAGGCACGACCGACGCCGTCAAGGTGGAAATGGAGGAGACAAGCAGCAAGGATCCCGACGATGTCGACGTGCAGGAGTTGACCTTCTTCACAGTTCCGCCCAAGCTGCTGGCCGGGGCTAAGCTGGTGTCCCTCCACATTCAGATTGACAAGCTCACGTCCTAAATGTTTCTACAATGCCTTCTGTTTATATTAGTAATATGCTAATATAGGGATTACCTCGGTCTACTTTAGCTTAAGAAATGGTGGGTTTTGGTGGCGATGCAACAATTACTTTGACATCAGATCAGTAATTTCCAACAGTCGAACGGATATTTTGTGTCTGTTGGATATAAAGTTCCTTTGGGTAAGAAGTACTAGATAAAAGGAGATGTATGTAGACGTATTTTAATTCTAGATACGTCCCTTTTTATCTATTTTGATGACAAGCACTCCCTCCGTTCCACAATACATGCCTTTCATTTGTCAAAATATAGATATATCTAGATATGTTTTAGTATATAGGTACATCCATGATAGAGCCAATCGGATGGTTGAGAACACTACAATTTTTAGCTACAGATGCGTGTGTGACTCCCAGATGTAGAGGCCAGGGGTCATCATCCTCCTTTTCGAGAAAAAAATAGACGCGTATGTGAGAGGACGAGTGTATGCGTGCACCTCTTCTCTTCCTGTATAACATACTAAACTCAGAGTACAAGTTTTTGTGGGTTGCACAATGGTGCGTGTGAGAAGTCCCGAGAGATAGGTTTAATGCGTCTAAAAAAATACTAGCCTATAGCTCGCCACGCGGCTATTCCTGTCGAACGCCCCATTAATCGTAAGATATGTATATGAAGGTGCCAGTTATTGCACGTACACAACAGTAGAAAAAGAACTACCATGGCATATGCTACACCAGGGCCGAGAACACATGCCCACGTAACGCCATCCGGGAATAGTGCCACACTTCGAAACTAGAACCGTCAATAAATTTTGAGCTTGCGTCTCGTCACATTCCAAATTACTCTATGCTATATTGAATTGCACACCTGTTCACACCGATCACAACCTAAAGGGTTTCCCACTTAGGAGCGTATTAGTACTCGGTTATAAATACTAGTATGCCAAGATGACTGCACATTCCTCCTCAACTCCTCATCCACAAAAACAAACAAGTCATTCAGCATCCTTCCCTTGCGTCTACCATGGCCAGCCTGAGTTCTGGGTCGAGAGATTGCCAACAGGGAGAGGCAAGCATGGATGCGGAAGCACGAGAGATGTCCCGCCTTGCTGCAAAAGCAGCCGACATGTCCGGCTGCGTGGAAGTAGCAGCACAGAGGTCCCAGCGCGCCGTTGAAGCAGCACGGAGGTCCCGCCAAGCTGTCGATGCAGCAGACTGGTCCGGCTGCACCGCAGAAGCAACATAGATGTCCTGCCGTGCCGCGAATGTAGCAGAGATGTCCCGACATGCTGCGGCGGCCTAGGAAAATTTCTCGCGGGAAGGCGACGACTGTAACAGGTGCATGCATGCGATCGTCCATAGCCAGATGGATCAGATCTCCAGCTGGGCGAGGTTACAGGATGACATGAAAGCCTCGTTTGAACAGGCTACCGGTGTCATCCGACAACTAAGGAAGGGGAATGAGAGGCTCCGGGCCGAGCGTGACCTGCTGAGGGCGAAGATCGTCC
Organism: Triticum dicoccoides; assembly: GCF_002162155.2. Lineage (NCBI taxonomy): Eukaryota > Viridiplantae > Streptophyta > Magnoliopsida > Poales > Poaceae > Triticum > Triticum dicoccoides. Next base: position 69,368,688 of record NC_041383.1, read on the forward strand.
GAAGTGTAGACCAGCAGGAGGAGACCAGGGCCTTGTTGAAGAGGACCAGCGTCATCGTCAAGAAACTTTTGGACGAGAATGACATGCTCCGCATCGAGCGCCAAAGGCTGGTGGAGGAATCCGTGGATGTACTCAAGCAGCGTCTTGAGGACACGAAAGAGCTCATCGCCGCTCGCCGCGGAGGCTAGTTCCCGCGGCCTGTAGCAACGCATCAAGAAAGTAGAGATCAGCGAGTCAGATCCTTGTCTTCCTTCTTCTTTTGCCCTTGTGTATTTCGGGCGTAGCCACATGTGGCTTTTTAGTTATCTTTCTATATGTAAGACAATTAATCGTCCTTATATATTCATCAGTCTTGCTATAAGTCGCAGTAGATGCAATATAGTATCGTTGGATCTTACATCAAGATCCGTGCTTTCAGATTTTCTTTTTTCTCTCTTAAATCTCAGTCGAGTGAGACATAGCCACGCCATTAAACAGAGGCCTGGGCGCCATTAATGGTGACCTTGGGAGAGAGGTGGACGGCAAATGGAGGTCAAAGGGCTCTCCTCCCGATAAGCACGCGCAGGGGTCTGATCGCACGCCTCTCATACTCAAATAGCTACCCTGCATGGAGCCTCCTAGCGAATAAAAAATAGGGACGCGTGGCGGCACGTAAATGGTAGTAAATAGAACGCCCACGGTTTCAAAAATACTTGTGTTTCTGATTGTAACGTGACATCACTTGTTCCAAAATGACTCTGTTGATTGTTAATGTGTGCGCCTTCGCAAATCATACATGGCACCAAGCCAAGTTTCATTATTTTCATGCGTGTTTTGGATTTACAAGAATTAAAAAACTAAGTTTCTCAATGTTTCCAGCCCAGCCATGACGCCCATAATTTTGAATTTCATTCCCATTTCTTGCATGGAACCTAGAAATTTACCCGAGGACACACATGTGATTTTTCAACCAACTTTGGTGCACTGGAACATGTGCTTGTATTTCAAATTTGAATTATGCACACAAAGGTGACACGTTCCCTCTCAGAACCACGAGCCTTCTTGAGAGAAGCTCCGATTTGCAAGAAGCTTATACCAAAATTTGTTCCTATTCGGCCATTTTTTACCACGGCATGGTACTACCATGACATGACACCATGCCAAGTATCATGATTTTAAAACCAAGTTTCTCAATGTTCTCGACCGAGCCACGATGCCCAGATGTTTGAATTTTATTCTCATTTTTTGCATGGGACCTAGAACTTCACCCGAGGACACAAATGTGATTTTTTAACCAAGTTCGGTGCACGGGAGTATGTGTTTGTAGTTCAAATTTGAATTATGCACATTAAATGACCAAAAACTCAATTAATGTGTAAAAAAGGCCAAACGAAGCCGGAATAATTCCAAAATTTAATAGGGCACTCATGTAGTTCTATGTTGCCTTTGTAAATAAACCTAAGGGGGACAACGTATATCGTTTCGCACTCAAAGGTGGCACGTTCCCTCTCAGAACCACGAGCCTTCTTGAGAGAAGATTCGGTTTGCAAGAAGCTTATACCAAAATCTATTCCTATTCGGCCATTTTTTTACCACAGCATGGTAGTACCATGACATGACACCCATGCCAAGTTTCATGATTTTCATACGTGTTTTGGATTTACAAGAATTTTAAAACCAAGTTTCTCAATGTTCTCGGCTGAGCCACGATGCCCAGATGTTTGAATTTTATTCTCATTTCCTGCATGTGACCTAGAAATTCACCCGAGGACACAAATGTGATTTTTCAACCAACTTTGGTGCACGAGAGCATGTGCTTGTAGTTCAAATTTGACTTATGCACATTAAATGAATAGAAACTCAATTAATGTAAAAAAATGACAAACGAACCCGAAACAATTCCAAAATTTAACAGGGCACTCATGTAGTTCTATGTTGCCTTTGTTAAGAAACTCAAGGGGGGGGGCAGCGTATATCGTCTCACACTCAAAGGTGGCACGTTCCCTCTTAGAGCCATGAGCTTCCAAATCGGCCCAATTTTTTTACCACAACATGTTAGTGCCATGACATGACACCATGCCAAGTTTCATGATTTCCAAACGTGTTTTGGATTTACATGAATTTAAAATCTAAGTTTCTCGATGTTCTCGGCCGAGTCACGACGCCCAGATGTTTGAATTTCATTCTCATTTCTTCCATGGGACCTAGAAATTCAACCAAGGACACACATGTGATTTTTCAACCAACTTTGGTGCACCGGAGCATGTGCATGCAGTTCATATTTAGATTATGCAGTTTAAAAGTCCAGAAACTCAATTAATGTATAAAAAGGCCAAACGAACCCAAAATAATTCCAAAATTTAATAGGGCACTCATATAGTTCTATGTTGCCTTTGTAAAGAAAATCTGGGGGGAGGCAGCGTATATCGTTTTGCACACAAAGGTGACACGTTCCCTATTGGAACCACGAGGCTTGTTAAGAGAATCTCCGGTTTTGCAAGAAGCTTATACCAAAACTTGTCCCAATTCAGCCAAAAATTATACATATGAAAACAGGGTTTAGATTATCCTGAACATCTCGCTACCTAGACCAATAATGTACTCTGATTTGAATTCAACATAAAATGGATACAAATATTTGAATTGGAGAGCGTATGGTACATGTAGTTCGTAGTGAAATATGATTACTGCTATATGCATGTTTTTTGTTATCAAGATAATATTTAAATTATTGTATAACTTGACAACAATCGTATTCAAATAAGGAAAATTGATTCAAATTTAGTCCATATGGTAGACAACAATATATATGTTCACATGGTGGAATAAAATGTTCATATATGATGGAAGATCAAAATGTACGACTACATCAATTATAAACCACAAGGTCACCTAACGATATATTCGATTCAACATAACATGGATTCAAAAATTGAAATTCGAGATCCTGGCATTTGTAATCATATAAAAAGGAACATTAATCTTTCTTTTGGTGGGAATTGATTTGTTTTTTTTGTTGTTGAGGGAAGTACGAATCGATTTGGTACTGTGCAGGGTAATCTTGTTCTCCCGATTTTTTTTACATTTTCTTGTAGTTTTTTCAATGGCATCTATAGCAATATAGTAAAAGGGGACATGACTCTCTTGTGTCTTGTATGAATTGTTTTTTTACACGTTAAGTTTGTTCTGCCGAACAAGGAATCCGCACCTTGTTATCCCGAAATTTTCAAGCTCGAGTATCTTTTGTCTCACCTGCTTTGAAACTCCCGCCTCTTCAACCCGCGCCGTGCCTTGTTATCCTAAAATTTCGACGTGCGCGAAATCTCCCTCCTCATCCGAAATCGGTCCCGCAGCCCAGACACATGAAATCCCCCTTCTACCCCTCAGCCGGAAATGAAGCTCCACGTCGCAGGGGTCAAAACCGGTGGGCGTACGCTGGTAACTTACCCTACATTTCGGACAAGCGCGTCCCTAAGCTTGGCTCCCCCTCCCCCTTCGGCCCCCCATTCATACACCGAGGCCGCCAAAACCCGCGAAACCCCACGCTCCTCCATCAGTCTCCCAACCGCCACCCAGCCGGAGACTCTTCCCCGACTACGTCGTCCACCGCAACAGCTCACCGTCCCTCATCCACCGCACTGGATGAGGATCCGTCGTTGATCTCGTCATCCCGCCAGATCAGCCGCCCCGTCCTCCACCTCCAAGGAACTGCCCCGGCGTTCGCCTCGTCTATCGCGCCACCTCAATCCCCACAACGCCGTCTTGACCTGCCCCACCGGAACCGCAACACCCTCACCAATTCCTCCGATGAAGCCGAGGCCAACTCGGCGCCACCAAGGAGGTTCTGCACTCACCGCTGCATGTTATCTTTATTTGATCTCACAGGGTTGCCGATGCTCGATACTGAGCAGACATGGCGGGTCTCCATCGATGGTGCCGTCGCCGGCCACATCATCCATGGTGTCTCTCCCCCATGTCGTTGCTTCCTCAGCGGCGACTTCCACAACGGCACTAGCTGCAGCTGCTCCGGCTCTCGCTCGCACTGCGGCTCTGTTCTTGCTGGCGGTCGCGCTGCTACATTGCTCTTGCTTTCGTTCATGCTGCTGCTCTGCTCTTGCTCTCGCTTGCGCTACTGCTGCTGCTGCACGACCTCCGGTAGCTATAGGAGTTGCTGCTTTAGCACTCGTTCGCGGTGCTACTACACGACTTGCTCTCTGCTAGTGCATTCCCTGCTCGAGCGTCTGCTGATTTAGATCACTGCTTCTCTGCTACTAGTGCTCGAACGCCCTAAACATCTATTGCAATGCTCTGCTACTAGTTCAATCAGTTTCGATAGTAAAATTCAGTTTCGACTGTAAAGTTCATTTTCTTCAGTTAAGTTCAGAGTGAACAGTACTTACAGCATCTGCCGGAGCGGCCGTGGTGCGGCTGATGTGTTTTACATCTAGGACTTTTTGGTGATGTATTTTACATCATCTATTGCATATGATATTAGGGTCCCACTTCAGATTAACATTGTCTGTCTTGTCCTGCTTCAGCCTCGTCGCCGTACACCTCACCGAAACTGCTCCAACGATGGAACTGTCCATCACAGCGGAGCAGTACCCTCGGTGCCGTTTCTAGAGGCCTTGGATCTTCTTCCCCGCCTCCGACAGTCACACAAGCATCACTATCCTCCACGTCCAACCCAATGATGCCGAGGTCCACAAGGCTATGCCAAAGAGGTTGTACACTCATCACATCACTTTGTTACTCTGCATTCATGTCGATCCCTCAAGGATCCTTTGCTATGGAACTACTATTCGTGCAAATCTGTTAGAAGGAGTGGAGCAAAGAAAAACTGGAGGATTTTTTCCTTTGCTGTCTCTTTCGAAGAAAAAACATAGGAATTTTATTCACTTGGACATCCTTTTTAAATTAATATGCATGAAGAACAGAACTAATTGCATTACTGGCATAATAAGATTCTTATTTTTTCATTTTCACATGGTTTGACTTTAATTTGACCACGTTTCTCCATTCCCGTGTTCTTCTAATTCATGTGAACTAAAATCCTATGTTTCCAAATGCTCTGTTTTGCACGTGCATTCCTATCCTATTCCTGTGTTTTTCCTATCTCTGCGTTTATAGAATCCTCCAATTCTAAGGAGCCCTTACAGATTTACTTTATTTTTAGATAGGCGTCAAAGAAAACTTTGTATTATGTCCTACTCCTGCCGTGCCGTCATCCACCCCACCTGAGGTGCACCATCGACAGAAGTGTTCACAGCAGCAGAGATCCCCCTTGCAGACTTTCTTTCGCCGCCTCAGATCATCTTCCCCGTTGCCGGCAGCCACACCAACTGCATTACCATCATTGACTGAGCAGATGAACCTGAGGACTACATAGTTTCGGAAGAGAGGTCACAGTCTTTCGTGTTTGCTTACGTTATACATCGGTTATTATTACCTGCTACTTTATCGTTCAAACTTGAGTTTTGAAATGCCCATGGGTCTCATATCGAGCCAACAATGAATAGTATATGTCTACTATCTAGTTCATCTGGGGTCTTCTATGTGGTTCATGTTGGGTGGGCAACAAACAATAGATGACCCATTGTCTATCTTTTTAAACTGAAGCTATAATCTACCTACTATCATTAGTTTTGGATCCGTCCACTCCGTTGCTACCATCAGTCTTGATTTTTGCATGCACCCCTTAGGCGTTACAAAATCTAACTATTTTTTATTATGCATGTCAGATATTGTACACAATTGTACTGAACATGTAGAGAAAAAGAGAAGACCGTTGCATGGGTATATGATGTCATGCAGACGCCGCTCCATGGTGGGCGGAGTGGCCCCCCTCCTGCATTTCCAGATTGTATTCCAGAGGAAGATAACTGTTGGGATGGGGATTCAGAAGGAGCCGACCACGCCTGTTTACCACCTGAGGTGTTTGCTCTAACCTGGCATGCTGATGTTGGTCATATCATGCATATGGCGCCTTGTATTGCTTACATTATACATCTTATATGTCATCAGCTTAGTTTAGATTTGCTTTGTGTGAATGCCACCTGTTTGGTTTCTATATCATACTCCCACCATTCCTAAATATTTGTCTTTTTAGAGATTTCAACAAGTGACTACATACATAACAAAATGAGTGAATATACACTCTAAAATATGTCTATATACATCCGTATGTGCTAGTCCATTTGAAATCTCTAAAAAGACAAATATTTAGGAACATAGGAAGTATATGGGAATTATGCAATGCCATCTTCTTTAGCCAGGCATCATATACGTGAATCATGCAATGCCATCATGTTTAGCCAGTCATCGTATATGTGAATTGTATCGTGCCATATTTTTTCCATAATGTATTCCATTTATCAACAATGTTTATACATTCATCTACTCTTCCTGTGCATCAGCCATTTGAGTCGATCATGGGAAAATCTTGAGTGAAAATAAGGTCTTCTGAGCAGTCAGTGCTACCTGTCGATGCAGATTTCTTGCTGGTTACAGATAGCTCCTCAGAGGAGGATTCAGAGATAGATGACCAGTCATATCCCCCCCCCCCCCGAGGTGCATGCTCTAACTTGGCTGGGTTATATTGCTCATATCATGCATATGGTGTCTTGCATTGCCATGCCATCTGCTTAGATTAGACATGCTTTGTGTGAATGCCTCCTGTTTGCTTTCTATATCAGATATGTGAATTATGCAATGCCATGTTTTCCAGCCAGTTATCATATATGTGAATTATGCACCGCCATGTATCCAGGCATCATATATGTGAATTATCTCATGCCATCTTTTTTTCATTACGTATTCCATTTGTCGACAATCTGTGTATATTGAACTACTCTTCATGTGTATCAGCCATTTGAGCTGGTTATGGAAAAATCTGGAGTGAAAACAAGGTCTTCAGAGCAGGCAATGGTACCTGTTGAAGCATATATCTCGATGGTTACAGGGAGCTCCTCAGAGGAGGATTCAGAGACAGATGACCTGTCCTATATCCCACCTGCTGTCCTGTTTGGTTAGACAACATATATGTGAATTACCACATCTGTCTATCATACAATGTCTGTACGTTCAATTTCTTTTCTTGTTTATCAGCCATTTGAATTGGATGGGGTGATGGCAGTATCTAAGGGAGCAAAAACCCGTTCTTCACAAAAGACAGTGCTACCTGTCGATGCAGATAGAACCATGGTTGTACTGGCCCACAAACTAGCCCCACCACACATAATCGAGACTCTTCCAGATTGCACACTTACACCGTTGGGCAGAGAACCAGCTACAACCCATCTAACCGCAACCCCAGCGGATAGTAACCCACTTCTAGTTGACAAAGCACCATGTCCACCACAGAGTACCCCCACACAAGCAGTTCGTAAAGCTACTTCAGTGCCCAAAGCACGAAGACCACCACAGCTAACCCAAACTTTACGTTTAAAGCAGAAGAGCAACTATTCTCAGGTCAGATTCCGTAGCTATGGTCCATACTCCTTTGCTATTGCATCATTGTATTTACTCATACCAACTACTTTCGAATTTGAAGGATCCAATTGAAACTCCAAAGGCGCAATAGGTATGTTTTAAACCTATTTCTTTAACTGGATTGCTGTTCTAACTTCTTGCTCTATGTTGATTTCAGTTTAAGTTGTATAAACAGTTAGTTTCTCATGTGATGCACATTACAAGTGCTGCCAATGCTGTGTAGTTTCTCACACTTATATTCTATCTATGCTGCTGTGTCTTAAAAATATATGAGTTGAACTGTGTCTCTATCTTGATTAGGCAACATAAACTAGAATGATATGGACAATACAGTGACCATAGTACATAGATATATGTTTGTTTCATGCTGTTATCCTGTCCACCTTACTACTGAACTGGTTTACCAAAATGAGTTTCGTATACTACAGGCTAAACCTGTGATGTGTCTGCTTGTTTCTCTTGTAGTATGCAAATAGAATATTGGAGAAGAGCACCCCACTATGCAATGGTAGAGAAAGTAATGCAGATAAGGTTCAAGATAGTGAGACAACCCTGTTGGTCTCCAAGAAAGGTGATAAAAATGATCTTGTAGACAGTGAGAAAACCCCACAGTCCTGCCTTGATGTAGTGTTCAAGTTACTGGCCAGTACCGCTGGCACAAGCTCTTCGAACTCGCTGCCTGAATCACTTCGGCTTCTTCAGTCTCAACTACAAGCTAAAAGGCATCAGTCAGCTGTGCTGCGGCAAGAAGCCGAAGGACTGAGGAAGTCCCTGCAGAATTCAGATGCGTACTTTCTTATGCAACAGCAAGCGCTGGAGGATTTAAGCGCCAAACAAGAGAAAGTTAATAAGCTTGCTAAGCATCTTGCCAGCATTATGGGTACCCAGGATATTGTTTCTTGAGCTCTTCTGAAGTGGTTTCAGTTCTGGACTTGTTTTTCTGCGGCGTTTATATGCTGCTTTGTTCCCTATATTTGCACTGGTGGCGAACTTTGATCCCCAGTGGATGTAATATGTGTAATAGTCATGATAGCCTAGCATAAGTTGCTTGATTATTTATTTCCTTGTTGTCTTGTTTATTTGTTTGCTTTTAGCCAGTGCAGTTCTTTTTCCGTGGTTTGCTAGTGGCCGCAATAACCTATTTTTTAAAACTATGCCACAATAACCATGGGCTACATATTTACTGTAGTGGCACTGGGCCTCCTACCGGCCGTAGAAACAATGGGCCTTCTACGGGCCGTAGAAACAATAGGCCTTCTATGGGCCGTAGACATGATGGGCCTTCTACGGGCCGTATCATCAATGGGCCTTATATGGGCCAGACGATCGATCGACCAAACATGGGCCAATAACAGACCGCATTATGGCTGTAAACGGGCTAGAGTTGGAATTGTCCGTTCATGGGCCGACCATAACGGGCCATCGTTAATAGGTCGTATTTGATGACGCTATGAAAACGGCCCAACGTATTAACGGGCCACAAATGGGCCGACTGTAACAACAGGCTGAATTTGGCCCACAAGCAGAAAATGACAGTAACGGGCCGTAAGTAACCGAATGCTAAAAATGAGCCCAAGAATAAATGGGCCCTGAGAAGGCCAAAAGATAACATGGGCTGGAAACGGCCCAATGGAATAATGGGCCGTTAATGGGTATAAAGTGACACACTATTCATTACGGGCCAGTTTCACCACGGGCCGTTAATGGGTATAAAGTGATACACTGTTCATTGCGGGCCAGTTTCACCACGGGCGTTAATGGGCCAAGAGTTACAAAGGGACTCATATGGGCCTAAAGACGTCATGAGCCATACATGGGCCAGAAGTGAAAACGGGCTGGAATCATATTGGATGGCCCAGATGACGCTACTGGGCCTAATTCGGATAGGGCGTAATAGGCCTTGGGTTAGCGGGCTGTAAATGGGCTATATGCGAACATGCCGTTAACAGGCTTTCCATGGCCGACCCGCCACCTTTTGACCAAGTCAAATGGGCCGGCCTTTTCACAAGAATGGGCCTCTATTGGGCCGTGCCACGTGTCAACAAATCATAGGCGCCTTCTGTCCAATGAGTTGATGACATCTGGCCCACTGATGAGCTGACAGGTGTTCCCTCCGGCTAATCAGAATTTTACACGTGGAAATTTCCCATTGGTCCGTGCTGTTAACGGGTTATCGGATCCAAAACCCGACCCGATAGCTTAACGATGTTCCGTTACAGTGGATGCCGCGTGTTGGTCACCCTTGATGAAAGCACTTCTATGACACGCGATTTATCGTCATGGAAGTGGACACTTCCGTGATGATAATTTTGGTAATGTCATGGAACACTTCTATGACAACACAGGCATGAATTCTGTCATAAAATCGTCATGGATGTACATGCATGACAGAAAATGCGACCTACTGTGACAAACACGTCATCACGGTAGTGTATTTTTTTGTAGTGCGTATAGGTCATATTGGTGTAAAGCGCATGAAGAAACTCCATGCAGATGGACTTTTGGAGTCACTTGATTATGAATCATTTGATATTTGCGAACCATGCCTCATGGGCAAGATGACTAAAACTCCGTTCTTCGGAACAATGGAGCGAGCTAATGACTTATTGGAAATAATACATACCGATGTATGCGGTCCGATGAGTGGTGAAGCACGCAACGGGTATCATTATTTTTTGACCCTCATAGATGATTTGAGTAGGTATGGGTATATCTATTGATGAAACACAAGTCTGAAACATTTGAAAAGTTCAAAGAATTTTAGAGTGAAGTAAAGAATCATCGTAACAAGAAAACAAAGTTTCTACAATTTGATTGTGGAGGCGAATATTTGAGTTACGAGTTTGGACTTCATTTAAAACAATGTGGAATTGTTTCACAACTCACGTCACCTGGAACACCATAGTGTAATGGTTTGTCCGAACATCGTAACCGTACTTTATTAGATATGGTGCGATCTATGCTGTCTCTTACTGATTTACCACTATATTTTTGGAGTTATGCATCTGAGACAGCTGCATTCACGTTAAATAGGGCACCGTCTAAATCCGTTGAGACAACACCGTATGAACTGTGTTTTGGCAAGAGACTTAAGCTATCCTTTCTTAAAGTTTGGGGTTGCCACACTTATGTCAAAGGCTTCTGCCTGATAAGCTCAAACCCAAATTAGAGAAGTGAGTCTTCATAGGATACCCTAAGGAAACAATTGGGTACATCTTCTACCACATATCCGAAGGCAAGATCTTTGTTGCCAAGAATGGATCCTTTCTAGAGAAGGAGTTTCTCTCGAAAGAAGTGAGTGGGAGGAAAGTAGAACTTGATGAGGTAATTGTACCTTCTCTCGAATTGGAACATAGTACATCAGAGAAAGCCGTTCCCGTGATGCCTACACCAACCAGAGAGGAAGAAAATGTTGATGATCATGAAACTTCAGATCAAATTACTACTAAACCTCGTAGGTCGACCAGAACACGTTCCGCACCAAAGTGGTACGGAAATCCTATCCTGGAAGTCATGTTGTTGGACAATAGCGAACCTACGAACTATGAAGAAATTATGATGAGCCCGGATTCTGAAAAATGGCTTGAGGCCATGAAATCTGAGATAGGATCCATGTATGAGAACAAAGTATGGAATTTGGTGGATTTGCCCGATGATCGGCAAGCCATAAAGAATAAATGGATCTTTAAGAGGAAGACAGACGCTGACGGTAATGTCACCATCTACAAAGCTTGACTTGTTGCAAAAGGTTTTTGATAAGTTCAAGGGGTTGACTATGATGAGACTTTCTCACTCGTAGCGATGCTTAAGTCTGTCCAAATCATGTTAGCAATTGCTGCATTTTATGATTATGAAATTTGGCAAATGGATGTTAAAAACCTTGCATTCCTTAATGGGTTTTCTGAGGAAGAGTTATATTTGATGCAACTAGAAGTTTTTGTCGATCCTAAATGTGCTAACAAAGTGTGCAAGCTCCAGTGATCCATATATGGACTGGTGCAAGCATCTCAGAGTTGGAATATACGCTTTGAGGAGGTGATCAAAGCATGTGGTTTTATACAGACTTTTGGTGATGCCTGTATTTACAAGAAAGTGAGTGGGAGCTCTGTAGCATTTCTGATATTACATGTGGATGACATATTGTTGATTGGAAATGATATAGAATTTCTCGATAGCATAAAATGATACTTGAATAAGAATTTTTCAATGAAAGACCTCGGTGAAGTTGCTTACATACTGGGTATCAAGATCTATAGAGATAGATCAAGACGCTTAATAGGACTTTCACAAAGCACATACCTTGATAAGATTTTGAAGGAGTTCAATATGGATCAGTCAAAGAAGGAGTTCTTACCTGTATTTTAAAGTGTGAAGTTGAGTAAGGCTCAAAACATGACCACGACAGAAGATAGAGAGAGAATGTAAGTCATTCCCTATGCCTCAACCATAGGTTCTATAAAGTATGCCATGCTGTGCACCAAACCTGTTGTGTGCCTTGCCATGAGTCTGGCAAGAGGGTACAATAGTGATCCAGGAGTGGACCACTGGACAACGGTCAAAATTATCCTTAAAGGACTAAGGAAATGTTTCTCGGTTATGAAGGTGATAAAGAGTTCGTCATAAAGAGTTATGTCAATGCAAGCTTTAAACACCAATCCAGATGACTCCGAGTCTCAATCTAGATACGTAATTAAAGTGGGAGCAATTATCTAGAGTAGCTCCATGCATAGCATTGTAGAAATATAAATCTACAAAATACATACGATCTGGATGTGATAGATCCGTTGACTAAACTTCTCTCACAAGCAAAACATGATCACACCTTAGTACTCTTTGGGTGTTAATCATATGGCGATGTAACTAGATTATTGACTCTACTAATCTCTTTAGGTGTTGGTCACATGGCGATGTGAACTATGGGTGTTAATCACATGCTGATGTGAACTAGATTATTGACTCTAGTGCAAGTGGGAGACTAAAGGAAATATGCCCTAGAGGCAATAATAAAGTTTTTATTTTATATTTCCTTATTCATGATAAAGGTTTATTATTCAAGCTAGAATTGTATTGATTGGAAACTTAAATATATGTGTGAATACATAAACAATTACCGTGTCCCTAGTAAGCCTCTACTAGACTAGCTCAAGATGGTTAAGGTTTCCTAACCATTGACATGTGTTGTCATTTGATAACGGGATCACATCATTAGGAGAATGATGTGATGGACAAGACCCATTCATTAGCTTAGCATAATGATCGTTCAATTTATTGCTATTGCTTTCTTCATGTCAAATACATATTCCTTTGACTATGAGATTATGCAACTCCCGGGTACCAGAGGAATACCTTGTGTGCTATCAAACATCACAACATAACCAGGTGATCATGAATATGCTTTAAAGGTATCTTTGAAGGTGTTTGTTGAGTTGGCATAGATCAAGATTAGGATTTGTCACTCCGAGTATCAGAGAAGTATCTGTAGGCCCTCTCGGTAATACACATCATAAGAAGCCTTGCAAGCAAAGTGAATAATGAGTTAGTTACAAGATGATGTATGATGGAATGAGTAAAGAGACTTTCCAGTAACGAGATTGAACTAGGTATGAAGATACCGACGATCGAATCTCGAGCAAGTAACATACCGATGAATAAAGGGAATTGCGTATGTTGTCATAACGGTTTGACCGATAAAGATCTTCATAGAATATGTAGGAGCCAATATGGGCATCCAGGTTTTGCTATTGGTTATTGACCGGAGAGGTGTCTCGGTCATGTCTAGATAGTTCTCGAAACCGTAGGGTCCACATGCTTAACGTTCGTTGACGATATAGTGTTATATGAGTTATATGATATGGTGACCGAATGTTGTTCAGAGTCCTGGATGAGACCACAGACATGAGGAGGCGTCTCGAAATGGTCGAGAGGTAAAGATTGATATATATGACGGTGGTATTCAGACACCGGAAGTGTTTCGGAGGGTACCAGGTACTTATCGGGTCACCGGAAGGGGTTCTGGATACCCCGGGAAGTATATGGGCCTTATGGGCCAAGTGAGGGAACATACCAGCCCACAAGGGGCTGGTGTGCCCCTCTATCGCAGCCAACCCTAGGGGAGAGAAGGAAAGAGGGGAAAAGGCGTCCTCCTTCCTTCGCTCTCCCCCTCTTTCCTCCCCCCTTTGTGAAAACATGGTAGGGGGGCGCGGCCAGGGGAGGAGCCCTAGGGCCGGCCGTCCACCTATTTGGTGCGCCAGGCTGCCTCCCCACTCCCCCACCTATATATATGACAGGGAGGGGGAGCCACACAACACACAAGATTATCTTAGCCGTGTGCAGCGCCCCCATCCACCGTTTACTCCCTCGGTCATATTTTCATAGTGCTTAGGCGAAGCCCTGCGGAGATAACTTCACCATCGCTGTCACCATGCCGTCGTGCTGCCGGAACTCATCCACTACATTGTCGTCTTGCTAGATCAAGAAGGCGTGGACGTCACCGAGCTGCATGTGGAGGTGTCGTACATTCGGTACTCGATCGGTTGGATCACGAAGAAAGTTCGACTACATCAACCGCGTTATCAAACGCTTTTGCTTACGGTCTACGAGGGTACTTCCGGGGGGATGGACCCCGGGCAGGCAACGAAACCCGGATCCTTTTCAAAAACAGCGGGTCCCGCATCGCCCGGCGAGCCGGCACGCGCCTGGCCGGGTCTCTCGACCCGGCAAGGCCCGCAACCCGGCCAAACTCTTCGACTCGGCAAGGCATGTCGACCCGGCCACAACAACTGGCGCAAGACGACTCAACCCAGTGCAACCAAGGCTTCCCCAACAAGCCGACCCCACTCATGGCATGCACGGCAACCCAACCACGGGTCAGCTCCCGTCCCATGCTTCCGTACGATGGGATGAGACCTCAATCACCGATGACCAAGACAACAGTGCTTCCGCCCATACCTATGGTCATCCGGAGCGTGGCAACAGTGCCCCTCACCTACCCGCTGACCCGGGCTGGCGTGGCAACAGTGCTCCCGCCCTCACCGCTGACGGCAGCAAGCGGCGGCCTGATGGAGAGCCACTGTACACGACTCGACTCGGCCACACCATGACGATCGACAAGATGGCGTACAGTTCCCCTAGGCCCGCGAGGCCCCACACCTAGGGGAACCCGACGAAGCACAAGCCTTCAGCGGGACCCAGCTCGGGTCCCCGGACACCGACAATATGGACCCACCGACTTGTAACATTACCATTGTACCCCCAGGGGGTTGATCTATAAAACCCCCCGGGAGCCAGCGATCACGAGAGAGGCAGGCAGAGAAAGAAATAGACACGAAAGAGAAGCAAGTAAGCATAGGACTAGCCACCCAACGGCAACACCAAAGAGAAGGAGCAGCCCAAGCCTTGGCCAACTTCCTTCCTCCTCCATACAGCTCCAGGAGCAACATTATACTATCGATAATCCAACTACACTCGGCAGGACTAGGGGTATTATCTCTCCAGAGAGCCCCGAACCTGGGTATGTCCGGTGTCCCGCTCCCGCGCATGCCAACCTCGCCTCTGGAGCCCACCAGCGCCCTCGAGCCTCCTCCTCTCTTTAGCCATCCCTTGGCATCTGCCGTGCGCCCACCACGACAGTTGGCACCCACCGTGGGGCAGCTCGAGGAGCTGGCCGGGAGCATGCTTCAGACGGGGCCCTTCTCCTACTCCGACGAGTCCGTCACACTGGCGGACGACGTCATCGGTGCGCTCGCCGCCACCTTTGCCGCGTTGCGCATCTCCGATGCGTTTGCGGTTGATGAGTACCCCAGCGAGGCGCTCACCTACTCTGACCCTCCCCTCTCCCTCGGCGGCAGCATTGCCGCCGGGGCGATGGACGTCCATGTGGAGGTTTTCGTCACCGGCGATGGCGCCTCCTCCTCGTCGAGCAAGGCGAGGAAGGCCGCAGAACCGGGGCCGCTGCGGAACGGATCGAGCCGTCCGATCCACTGTGAGGCGCGATGGAAAGCCTCTGCATCCCCATCGGCACCGACGTCGACGCCAACAACGTTGCCGAGGCGCGAACCCAGCTTGAGGAAAGGCACCAACAGATGCTGGACCTGTCCGAGATGCTCGCCGCCACCAGGCGTCGCCTGGAGGCTGCTCAGCTGGAGCACAACGCCGCCCACGGATTCACGCCCACCGCGGCCGAGCCAAGTCGGGTCGCCGATGTGCGTACCCGGGGAGGAGCGATCGGCCGGGCCCTCGGTGCCGCCCAAACCGTCTATGAGATCCCAGTGAAGAACATGCCCGCTGCCCAGGCAGCCGCAGTCGGCCTGGACCGGCTCACGGGTGAAGAGCTGCCGGAGCGCATCGGGCGGATGCGCGAACTCCTCAACGAAGCCAACACCCAGCAGGACCGCCTCAACCAGCTCGCCAAGCCGGCAGGATCCAGCTCCGCCCGCCTTGGAAGGCCCCGTGAACTCCTGCACATGGCTTCCTCGCCGCCCGGCGAGGCGCACTCCAGCCAAGCCCGGACTCGGCGCAATCCGGCCACCACGGCCGCCGACATCTCGGGCGACGAGCCCGCCCCGGAGACCCAGTGCGGACCCGACCAGCATGGCCGGCGTCCGGCTCAAACCGACCCGGCCCCTCAGGGCCAGGCCACCAGTCGACTCGGCCCGCGTGCCATCGACGATGCCGACGCTCGCCACCGCCTTGATCAGCTTGGTCGCTCCCTTGAGGTGGAGGAGAGCGGCGCTACTGGGCCGGTGTGCTTCGGCCCACGCATCCGGGAGGAACCCTTCCCCAAAGGGTTCATGCTCCCCCGCAATACCCCAAGTACAACAGGACGGTGAAGTCGGAAGACTGGCTCACCGACTACACCACGGCCATTTGCATCACCGGTGCCAATCGTCGTCTCGCCGTGCGCTACGCACTGCTCATGCTCCAAGGATCAGCCTGCACGTGGTTGAATAGCCTGCCGGCGGGCAGCATCAACACGTGGGTGGATTTCGAAGAAGCCTTTGTCCGCAACTTCACGGGGACCTACAAGCGACCTGGCCGCCCCAGCCAGCTCCCCATGTGCGTGCAGGGGGCGACGGAGACCGATCATGAGTACCTCGCACGCTGGACCGAGCTCCGGAACAGCTGCGAGGGCGTTCATGAAGTCCAGGCGATCCAGTATTTCATCAGCGGGTGCCGAGACGGCACCCTCAAGCACAAGCTCTTACGCTCCGAGCCGGCCACCATGGCCGCGCTCATGGTGACAGCGGACAAGTACACCAACGCCGACTCTGCCATGAAGGTCCAGCTGGCGCTAGATGAAGCCAGCAAGGCGAAGCCGGTTCCCCCTCCGAAGCCAGCCGACGAAAGCAGCCGGCAGTAGAATCACTAGAACAACAAGCGCAAGGCCGACTAGCCAGCGCAGCGTCACGACAACTGACTCGCCGCGGCCGCCGAGCCCGTGGCGGAACCGGCGGCGAAGCGCCGGCAGACCGGCAAGATGGCATGGCAACCTGCCATCAGCTTCGAGCAGATGCTCGACGCTCCCTACAAGCACCACAGCGGCACAAAATCCTCCACGCACACGCTTCGACAGTGCGCCATCACCAAGTGCATCATGAGGGGCGATGTCCCGCCTCCTCCGGCTCCGGCTCCAGGCACGGGACAACCACCTCCGCCTCCACTGCCGCCTCCAGCCGGCGGCGTGATGCGCAATGATGCCTACCCGGACCATAACGCGGCCTACATCGTCTTCACCAGCCTCGGCGACGACAAGCGCAGTGAGCGCCTCCTTCGGCAGGAGGTGAACACCATCGTCCCGGCCAAGCTGGAGTTCATGCATTGGTCGGATCACCCGATAACCTGGACCTGGGAGGATCACTCAGCAGTCATGCCGAGCCCGGGTGGTTACACCCTCGTCCTCAACCCCACCATCATATCGCGCGCACATGCAAGTTCTCCCGAGTCATCATCGACGGCGGCAACAACATCAACATCCTCTACCGTGACACGATGACCAAGCTCAGCCTCAAGGCCGAGGACCTGGAGCCGACCCGGACGATCTTCCACGGCATCGTACCCGGCCTCTCCTGCTCTCCCATTGGCCGGGTCCAGCTTGATGTCCTGTTCGGCGATAGCAGCCACTTTCGACGTGAACCGATCTGGTTCGAGGTGGTGGACCTGTCCAGTGCGTATCACGCGTTGCTGGGCCAGCCTGCGCTCGCCAAGTTCATGGTGGTTCCCCACTACGCATATCTGAAGATGAATATGCTGGGTCCCAAGGGTTTCATCACCATCACCATCACCGGCGATTACCGCAAGTACCTGGAGTGCACCCGAGACGATGCCAAGTTGGCCGAGTCACTGGTCATTGCCGAGGAGCGATGCCAGCTCGACCGGGTCGTCGCCCTGGCTGGCGAGGCCTCCGCCGCGTCGATCCCGACCCAAGACCCGGCCGACGAGGCCGCCTTCAAGCCCTCCAAAGAGACCAAGAAAGTGAAGCTCAACCCGGAAGACCCCAGCTGCGGCAAGTACGTTGTCATAGGCGCCCGCCTTGACAACAAATAGGAAGGCGAGCTCGTCGACTTCCTCCGTGAGAATCAGGATATCTTCGCATGGACCCCCAAGGACATGCTGGGTATCCCGAGGAAGTACGCCGAGCACAAACTTCACGTCCGCAAGGACGCCAAGCCTGTCCGTCAACCCCTCCAACGAGTTTCCGAAGAGAAGAGAAGAACCATTGGTGAAGAGGTCGCCAAGCTTTTGGCGGCCGGCTTCATAATGGAAGTATTTCACCCCGAATGGCTGGCCAACCCAGTCCTCGTCCTGAAGAAAAACAAGACCTGGCGCATGTGTATCGACTACACCAGCCTCAACAAGGCCTGTCCCAAGGACCCGTTTGCTCTCCCGTGGATCGACCAAGTAATCGACTCGACCGCCGGGTGCGAGCTCCTGTCCTTCCTGGACGCTTACTCTGGCTATCACCAGATCAAGGTGGACCCGGCCGATGCCCTGAAGACATCCTTCATCACGCCCTTTGGGGCGTATTGCTGCATCACCATGTCGTTCGGCTTGTAGAACACCGGCGCCACCTTCCAATGCTGCATGCAGAAATGCCTGCTGCCGCAACTCGGCCGCAATATCCACGTGTACGTGGACGACATCGTGGTGAAGACCAAGCAGCACCTCACGCTCGTCAACTATTTGAAGGAAACATTTGCCGACCTCCGTGAACACAATGTCAAGCTTAACCCGGAAAAGTGCGTCTTCAGTGTCCTGGCCGGAAAGCTACTCGACTTCCTCGTCTCAGAACGCGGCATTGAGGCGAACCCGGAGAAGATAAAGGCCATCGAGCGCATGCGCAAGCCGGCTCAGCCGCGCGATGTCCAGAAGTTCACCGGATGCTTGGCCTCGGTCAGCAGGTTTCTAAGCCGGCTGAGCGAGAGGGCGCTCTCCCTGTACCAGCTAATGAAGAAGACAAGTCTGTTCGAGTGGAACAGCAAGGCAGACAAGGCCTGCCAAGACCTCAAGCGCTTGCTCTCCACCGCACCAGTCCTGGCCGCGCCAACTGACAAGGAGCCGTTGTTGCTCTATATAGCCGCGACCTCGCGGGCGGTCAGCACGGTGCTGGTGGTCGAGCGACTAGAGAAGGGCAAGATCCAAACCGTCCAGCGCCCAGTCTACTACCTGAGCGAGCTGCTCTCCACCTCCAAGCAGAACTACCCGCACTACCAGAAGATGTGTATTGGCGTGTACCTCACCACCAAGAAGCTGAAGCAGTACTTCCAAGAGCATGTCGTCACCATCGTCAGCACAACGCCCATCAGAGAAATCATCGGGTGCCGGGATGCCTCTCACCGGGTTGCCAAGTGGGCGATCCAGCTAGTCGGCCACACCATCCTCTACGAGCCCCGCAGCACGATCAAGTCTCAAGCCCTGCCCGACTTCCTCGTCGACTGGACCGAGACCCAGTACTTGCCGCCGCCTCGCAACTCGACACGTTGGCGCATGCACTTTGACGGGTCCAAGATGTGACTCGGCTTGGGGGCCGGCATCGTACTGTCATCCCCGAAGGGTGACCGGCTCCGGTACGCGCTCCAGATCCACTTCGCCGCCTCCAACAACGTCACCGAATATGAAGCCCTTGTGCACGGCCTCCGGCTTGCCAAGGAACTCGGCATCCGGCGCATCCTGTGCTACGGTGACTCGGACCTAGTGGTGCAGCAGTGCTTCGGCGAACGGGACGCCCGCGACTCCAACATGGCAAGCTATCGCTTCCTCATCCAGAAGCTGTCCGGATCCTTCGAGGGCTGCGAGTTCCTCCACATGCTGCATGCAGAGAATGAAGCAGCCGACACACTCGCCAAGATCGCATCGTAACGGTAGGCCATCCCGTCCGGCGTCTCCCTCGAGCACCTGCGCAAGCTGTCCGTCAAGCCATCGCCGGACATTGAGTCCATCCACGTTCCAGACGACCCAGCCGCACCTCAAGCCGGCCCGAGGGCTGCCGAACCTGGCCTGGGGACTGCCGAACCCGGCCCGGGGGCTGCTCAGCTCAACTCGGCCGCCATCACCCCGGACCCAGCCGTCATCATCCCCGACCTGGGGGATGATCAACCCGGCCCAGGGGCTGCCGACTCGGAACCCACCTAGGTGTCCGTCTTCGCCGTGGTGATGGCTCCATCTTGGGCCCTCCCAATATCAGAGTTTCTGGAGAACGGGGTTCTCCCCATGGACGAGACCGAAGCTCGGCAAGTACAACGCCGGGCACCCGCCTACAACATCATGAACAACGAGCTCGTCAAGCATAGCTCCACCGGTGTGTTCCAACGCCACGTCGAGCAGGAACAAGGCATCAACATCCTCCTAGAGATTCACCAAGGCAAGTCCGGGCACCACGCCGCATCGCGATCCCTGGTGGCCAAGGCATTCCACCATGGTTTCTACTGGCCCACGGCCCTCGAAGATGCCGAGTCGCTCGTTATCTAGTGCGAGGGGTGCCATCGCTTTAGCAAACGCAGCCACCAGCCGGCGTCAACGCTCTGCACCATATCGATCGCCTGGCCCTTCGTGGTCTAGGGACTCGACATGGTGGGACCCTTCAAAACTGCTCGAGGCGGCATGACGCACTTATTGGTGGCAGTGGACAAATTCACCAAGTGGATCGAGGCAAGACCAATCAAGAAACTGGATGGGCCAACAGCCGTCTGGTTCATCAAGGACATAGCGGTGCGCTACAGCATGCCGAGCAGCAGCATCAGCGACAACGGCACCAACTTTGCCAAGGGCGCGCTCGAGCAATACTGCTCCATCTCCGGCATCCGCCTCGACCTGGCCTCCGTGGCACATGCGCAGTCCAACGGGCAGGTCGAGCGGGCGAATGGACTCATCCTGTCCGGCATCAAGCCGTGACTCGTCGAGCCACTCATCCGCACACCCCGCAGCTGGCTAGACAAGTTGCCAGCAGTTCTCTGGAGTCTACGCACCACGCCGAACCGGTCGACCGGGTTCACCCCGTTCTTCCTCGTCTATGGAGCTGAAGCCGTCATCCCGACCGACATCGAGTTTGACTCGCCGTGCATCATGATGTACACCGAAGCCGAAGCCAGAGAGGCACGCGAAGACGGTGTCGACCTGCTTGAGGAAGCGCGCCTTCTGCCACTCAGCCGTTCGGCCATCAAACCAGCAAGGCCTAAGGCACTACCACAGCAAGAAGATCAAGCCCCTTGCATTCCGCGAGGGCGACCTCGTCTTCCGCCTCGTCCAAGAGCAGGCAGGCCAGCACAAGCTGTCCTCCCCATGGGAGGGCCCATTCATCGTGAGCAGGGCCTTGCGCGATTGCAACGCCTACTACCTCATCGACGCACGCAAGTCAAAGAAGCGCAAGAAGGACACTGCCGGTAAAGAAACGACCCGGCCGTGGAACGCAGAACTCCTCCACCCGTTTTACAGTTAGCCGCACGAGTGTATGTATCGTCGCCTTTTGTAAACGCATGAAACTATGGGGTCCCCGAAGGAGACTCGGGGGATGCCTTTTGTCGACCAATTTATTGCGTCCCCATTTTTTCTCCTTCAGTCTCACACACTGAACCTGGCCACCGGTCCGACTCGCTCGACCCGGGGGCTCGGGGGCAGGCCGGCTCGGCGCCACCCCGCCGCCTTACCTGGTGATTCCTGATAAAGTTGGGATGCCACGGCCCCTCACTTCTCCCTAAAACCGCAGATCCATCTTTGGCTGTCGACGGGAAAGCACAACGGGCCAAAGCTCCTTTACGCTTCATACACTAGGTCAAAGGCTGTCGGGTTGATCAACCCGGCCCGCGCTCATCAATCAAGTAGCCGCACGACCGGCTGCTCACCAACCGGCCTTGCCGGATTGCCGCCAGCCGGCCCAGTGGGTGTTTCGCTCATGCTCAACACTTCTAAGGACCCAAATCCTGCGCGCCCCTCTGGAAGAATCGAACTCCTTGTCACGGACCGGAGCCTCGGCTGTCTGACTCGCGGGGGGAGGTTTGAGAGAGGAAAAGCGTATGAAATCGCTTCAAAAAAGCAGAAGGCAAAGAGCAAAAAAGCACTCACGACATTTACAAACAAATATTTAAGCAAAGGCCCACGACCCGAGTTCATTACACCCTAAAACCCCCAGTGGGTGGGTGGACTTGCTAATTAACAGATTTTACATAAAGTGTCTCAGGCAGCTCCAGCGCCGCGTCGCGACATCGACGGTTCTCCCCCAGCGGCTTCGGGGTCCAGCGAGGCTCCAGTGTCCTCCTCGGCATCCGCGTCACCATAGACGCCCGTCTCCTCCGAGCTCCCCTCCGGATCATGGAGAAGCAAGCCATAGTCGTCGCCATCCACGACCCTGCCGTCTTCCGTCCGCTCCGGATGGAACTCGTCGTGGAAGGTGAAATCAGTGATGTAGTTGGCCCGGGAGGCGATCCGGCCAGCTTGCTCCTGCAGCAACTGCTCCGAGCTAGCCTGCTGGCCCATTAGCGCGTCCAGCTGAAGATCCGGATGCCAAGACAACGCGAACTAGAGCGCCATCTCAGCACCGACACGAGCGGCGGAAACATGCCACTCGCCAAGCCGGTCCGGACCCATCTCCAACTAACATGCCAGGCGCGAGAAGCTGCTCAGTTGGACAGAGTCCGGCCATAGGGCCGTCGTCATCGCGGTGCCGGCCCGGGACAACCGCTCCATCTGCGTTCCCAAGACCCGCAAGCGGGCCTCAGCTGCGTGATGATCTCCGGAAAGGTCCAGGCCCTCCGTGGATCCGTCCGAGACCCAGCAACACCGGTCGGGTCACGCTGATAGCGGACGGCTTCCTCCGCCAGCCGCTGCGTCTTTGGGAAGGCCCCTGTCGCAAAGGGAGAAGCAAGTTAGAAGAAGAACAACAAGGAAGAAAGGCCGGATCCCGACCCGGCAAACTACAAGAAAAAGCACTTACTAGAGAAGGACTCTTCCAGGTGCTGTGCCTCAACCAACATACCATGCCGCTCCCGTTCGATGGCACGGTCGCGCTCCTCGAGCACCTTCTCCAGGTCGGCCGCCTTAGCAAGGGCCGCCTTGAGCTCGGTGTCCTTGTCTTCGCCCGCCTTCTCGGCCGCCTCGCGGCGACGGGCCTCGTCCTCACGGGTCCCCTCAGCCGCGGTGGCCTGCTCCCGCTGGCGATCCACCTCGGCCTGGAGACGGCCCTTGTCATCGGCCAGCTGGCCGCACTGCTGGTCCGCCTAAACTAGGGCCTGCTGCGTCTCCACCACCTTGGCGGCCTCCGCCTTAAGGAGCTCCACCTCGGCCTCAAGGCGGCTCTTGTGACCCGCTAGCTTCTCATGCAGCATGTTGGCCTCATCAAGAGACCGTCAGGCCGCGGCCGCCTCCGCCCTTGCCTGCGCGCCTTGACGCCGAGACGGCCGGTGTCGCCAACGAGCCGGTCATAGTGATGACCGGCCCGGAGCAAATGAGTCTGCCAAGACACCACCTCGGCTGCAAAGAAGAAGGATTCAACAGAAGAAAAAAGACAAGACTTAAGATTTGGCCCAACTGTTACACAGTTGGCCCGAATCTCGGGGGCTACACCTAGTGGGTGTGCTAGGGCGCCCCCACTAGAAAAGAGCACAAGAGTACCTGCGGCGATGCGAAGCTCCTCCTCATTGGTAGCAAGTTGCTCCTTGAGCTCCGATGCTTGCCCAGGAGATGGTTGAAAGCGGCAACCCGAAAGGCGTCGAGATGCTGAAAAAAACAGAAGTCAGAACAAGGCCAACACTCTAAAGATTCGACCCAACTACTACGTAGTTGGCCCGAACCTCGGGGGCTACATCCAGTGGTTGCGCTGGTGCGCACCCACAAAGAAGAAATTACAAGAAAAAAGAAGGCTTACCAGAATGGCGCGCTCCAAGTTGCGCGTCTGCTCCACCTCGGCTGGGCGAAGGCCTCAAGCCGGTCCGGCCGCCCGCGCAGACGGAGGCTAACAGCGTCCAGCGTCGCCTCCTCCTGGGTCTGACAACGGCGCCCCCGCTCCGTGCCATCTGCGGCGCGGCAGCTCGATGCCCTCCCTGCCGGGGCACCCAGGCGTACTCCCCGCTGGCCGCTCGCGACGCGGCCGGCGCCACCTCCGACGCCAATGCCAACCCGGACGCCGGGACACCCTGCACGCTGCCTCCGGACCCGACGCCGGGACGGCCTGCCCAGCCACCACCAGCCCAGCTGCCGGGGTGGCCTCCGACACCACCATCCATGGTGCCTCCTCCGGCACCGGCGGCGCCCCCGGCACCGCCACCTGTGGTGCCTCTTCCAAAACGGCGCCGCCTCCACCACCATCAGCCCCCGCGCGCACGACCACGTCGGCCCGTGGCGGGGTATCACCCTATACCTCCACGACCTCCTGGTCGAGGATCACCACCTCAGCCCGGCCCCCACGGCAGCGCTCCCTCACCGACGACGGCTCAAAGACCGTCGCCTCCACCACCGTGCCCTACGGCATCTCGCGCCAGGCCGGCTCCGCGCCGGCTCGCGCCCACACCGCTGCCGCATGGGTCCAAGCCTGGACCAACGCCGCCTCCAGCTCCGCCTCGGCCCAGTTGCTGTCCCGCCAGGCCAAGGCTTCGGCGTCGTTCGGGTCCAGGCCGAGGTCCGAGTCGGCCCGTCCCTCCACCTCGGCCTGATCGACGAGGTCAGACCAGCTCCTGCGGAAAGCGTCCCCTTCAGTGGCTGCGGCTTCCGCCGCCGCCCTCGCCAGCGTGATTGGCAACCTGAAGAAGAAGGCAGGATAAGCCAAAAAAGAAGACAAGTCTGGCTCAATAATCCGGACGCATGCAGAAGATAAAGCTTACCCAGTCAAGACCGGGACCGGGGTCAGCCTCCCGCCGCGCCTTCTCTTGGCCGGCCTCCCAGGCTCGGCTGGGTCCGTCAAGCGCTTCAGGGCCCGAGGTCTCGGCGCGACGCTGTCTTTCCCATGCGGGTGGCTCGGCGCCGTCCCATGCAAGGATCCGGCTCCGCCTGTCGGAGTATTGGGCCACGGGTAGGCTAACCCAAGTCCCCGAGCCTTTTCAAGACTTTGGGCCAGCTTCGACCCAGAAGACTCCAGAATGAAGCACCGCCTTCTGGTGGTGGCTGGCCTGAACGGCCGGCTACCCGAAGGCGGCCTAGAGCCAAGCAGACGGAACCAAGACAAGCCGCCTCCTAGTGGACGACCTCCAGAGGGGCCGGCCTCTAGCAGGAGGCCACCAGGCGACCTCAGAGTCTGCGCCCTCATCAAGAAAACAAGACGGGGTGAGGCTACGACATAGCCCCGTACCCCCGGATCCCGGGATTGGCATGGCCACAGTGCCCCATACCGGCGCGGATCCCCACACGATGTGGCACATTTGCCATTTCCCCTTTAAGCCACTACTGACCGGTGGAGCACTGTACCCACGACGGCCTGTCGAGTACGGCCCGCAGGCGCCGGGCCCTACGGGGCAGAGAGAGCCCAGCAGGCGGCCGATGCTGGACCAGCCGGAACCACGGGAGGCCGGCCCCCAGCAGGCGGCCGGACCCTCCCCCCAATTTGCCATGTCATCATCTGCATTTCATCTGCATGTTTTTCAAAACTTGCATCCGTTCGGGTTCCCCGGTTCTCTCCGATGTCCGTTCTGAGCCCAACCACACTCGCACGCGCTTATCGCCCCTCTCAGATCCTGTTTCATGAGCGGGAGTAAAACATTCTCGGAATGGACCGAGATTTGCCGAGTGGCCTTGGTATATCACCGACAGACCGCCCGTCAAATTTCGTTCCATTTGGAGGTCGTTTGATGCCCCAACGGTTAATCACGTAGCCCGAAAACCCCTCTCTCTTTGCAGCCCAGCCCTCTTCACCACAGCCCATGAGCCCATCCAAACCCCCTCCATGCTCTCGGTCGTTCAATCACAATCGTGTGGGCGAAAACCGCTCCCCATTTGGGCACTCCTAACTCCCTCTACCTACAAATAGGTGCCTCCCCCCGAAATCCCGGGTCCAAACCCTAGCCTAGCCTCTCCCTGCGCCGCCGGACAAATCCTCCCGCGCCGGACATGTCCGCTGGCCACGTCGCCCGACCAACTGCTAGCCACCCCGCACCCCGCCATGCGCCGCCTCGCCCCAAGCTCACCGGCGTGGGTCCAGCCCTGCCGCCGGCCGGATCCGGTGTCTGGTGACCGGATCCGCGCGTTCCCGCCGTTCCCCGCCATGCCCCGTCGTCGACCTCGCCGGATTCATCGTCGGCATCGCCGGAGACGCCGGATCTAGGGAGTGGGACGAGATCCACCACTCCCCTGAACCAAACAGCCTCCCACGCCCCCGGATCTCCTCGTCCCGCTCCGTCCCGTCCCTTTCTCGCAAGGTGATTTTGGCTAAGTCCCTGAAATATTTGCATTCTGATGGCATGTTCATCATGCCATAACTTGTTGCATACTGCTCCGTTTTGTGCGTACGATACATCGAAATGTTCACTGTGAGATGCTCTCCATTTTGTTCCATTGTGCCATGTTTGTTTGATTCCATATGGATGCCCTAATCATCGTTGCAAGAGTGCTATATGATGTTAACTGCTGCCTATTAACAGAACTTGGGGATTTGTCATTTTTGTTGCATTTTGTGTGTGCATCCTATGAGCTTGATGCCTACTTGAGTTTTGAGCTACTTCATGCCATCTTCATAGTGGTTGGCTACATCATGCCCTAATCTATGTATTTTTGTGAGTCTTGTAGTGAGTGCATTGAGCTCGTGAAGTTGGGTACTTGCTGTTACTGTTTTGCTAGGCTGAATCAGCTATATCATGATGCTATGTAAACCTGCTGCTACAAGTCATTCTATGCATAATCCGGGGATGTTCACTAAGAATGTTTTGTTATACATGTCATTCTCTATCCACCCATTCCCCTGGTTGCATTTATAGCCTTCTTTAGTTTGTTATAATCTTGCTCTCAAATTGCTAAATAATGTTGCTGTCAGCCTGTTAACATTAAGTTCAGTTTTGCTATGTGTTTTTCTAGTGATCCATGCACCCTATGAACTTGATCTTGCCATGCTTAGCTTTATAAATATGTCATATTGCTGTTGGTCACTTTGTCATGCCATGTATTGCTCTATGGTGAGTTGTACAAGCTCACCAACATGCTTACTTATCGTTGTTCCTGCCATGTCCTGTTATTCTGAATCTGTTATATCATTTGCCATGTTTGCATGGGTGCTACCATCTTTTCTGTTGATCTTTGGAATTAGTTCAGTAAGGGAGTTTTGTTCTTTGTCTTTAGTATTAGCTTTACATGCCTTTGTTTGCCATGTGAATTTCCTGTAGCATGTTGTTTGATGGCTCTAAACATTGCAACCTGATGTTATTTCTGCTAAGTCTGAAACTGTTATTAGTTGCAATCTTGCAATGTATTTTCGAGCATGTTCTAGTGATTTCTGGAGATAGATCAGTGTTCATGTTTTGTCATGCTTTACCTGTACTTCATGCCCATTCCTTTTGTTTTCATGTTGGGGTGCTATAGCATATTTTCATGATGCTTGCAAGATGCCTAGTTGTTGTTTTGGACAGCTTGTCCTTTAAATTTGTATAGAGTATGTGTTGAACCGTTGCTCCGTTTTGAGTGTGCTCTATATAAAACTTGATTAGATTTGCATGTAGTTTCATCTTATCATGTTGCATCCATGTTTTGAGAGTGTTTGCTTGATGTTTGTATGCATTTTGTATCAATGCCATGTTTAACTTGCTTTGCTCATATCTTCTAGGCCGTAGCTCCGAACTAAATGAACTTGACTAGAATTTCATGTAGATCATCTTGGTACATCTTAACTTGCTGTTTAACAACTTGAACATAAGGTTTATTCAGAACTGGACCAATTTCAAAATTTGCATATGAGGACTTATCGGAATTGTTATATGTTGTTTCCGGCCTCATTTAACCTTACTTTGATGTGTTGTTTTTGTATGCATCACCTCTTGCCATGAGTAGCTTCATGTAGTCTTGTCTTGCATCATAGTTGGCTGAGCATCATGTCTTGTTTATGTGTTGTGTGTTTACCCTGTTGTTTGCTTCTTTCCGGTTGTGCTCCTTCTCTTTAGTTCCTGTTTCGTTGCGATCGTGAGGATTCGTTCGTCTATGCTTGGTTCGTCTTCGTGGCTTCATCTTCTTCATGGACTCGTTCTTCTTCCTAGCGGGATTTTAGGCAAGATGACTGCTACCCTGGATCTCACTACTATCATTGCTATGCTACTTGCTTCGTTCTATCGCTATGCTGCGCTACCTATCATTTGTTCTTCAAGCCTCCCAATGTGCCATGTCAGCCTCTAACCTTTTCACCCTTCCTAGCAAACCGTTGCCTGGCTATGTTACCGCTTTGCTCAGCCCCTCTTATAGCGTTGTTAGTTGCAGGTGAAGTTGAAGATTGCTCCATGGTGGACAGGATTATGTTGGGATATCACAATATCTCTTATTTTATTAATGCATCTATATACTTGGTAAAGGGTGGAAGGCTCAGCCTTATGCCTGGTATTTTGTTCCACTCTTGCCGCCCTAGTTTCCGTAATACCGGTGTTTTGTTCCACTCTTGCCGCCCTAGTTTCCGTAATACCGGTGTTTTGTTCCACTCTTGCCGCCCTAGTTTCCGTAATACCGGTGTTATGTTCCTTGATTTTGCGTTCCTTACACGGTTGGGTGATTTATGGGACCCCCTTGACAGTTTGCTTTGAATAAAACTCCTCCAGCAAGGCCCAACCTTGGTTTTACATTTGCCTCACCTAGCCTTTTTCCCTTGGGAGTCGCGCTCTCAAGGGTCATCTTTATTTTACCCCTCAGGCCAGTGCTCCTCGGAGTGTTGGTCCAAACTAGAGCACCGTGCGGGACCATCCCTTGGCAACTTGGGTTACATCGGTACTTGTACGCTTTGCTTATCCGGTGTGTCCTGAGAACGAGATACGTGTGACTCCTATCGGGATTGTCGACACATCGGGCAACTTTGCTGGTCTTGTTTTACCATTGTTGAAATGTCTTGTAAACCGGGATTCCGAGTCTGATCGGGTCTTCCTGGGAGAAGGAATATCCTTCATTGACTATGAGAGCTTGTGATGGGCTAAGTTGGGACACCCCTGCAGGGTATAAACTTTCGAGAGCCATGCCCACGGTTATGTGGCAGATGGGAATTTGTTAATGTCCGGCTGTAGATAACTTGACCCCAGATACGAATTAAAACGCATCAACCGCGTGTGTAGCCGTGATGGTCTCTTTTCGGCAGAGTCTAGGAAGTGAACACGGTTTTGGGTTATGTTTGACGTAAGTAGGAGTTCAGCATCACCTCTTGATCATTGCTAGCTTCACGACCGTTCCGTTGTTTCTCTTCTCGCTCTTAATTGCGTATGTTAGCCACCATACTTGCTTTGTTGCTGCTGCAACCTCACCACTTACCCCTTCCTTACCCGTTAAGCTTTGCTAGTCTTGATACCCATGGTAATGGGATTGCTGAGTCCTCGTGGCTCACAGATTACTACAACAACAGTTGCAGGTACAGGTTATGCGATGATCTTGACGCGAGAGCGCTGTTACTTGTTTTGGAGTTCTTCTTCTGCTTCTTCTTCGATCAGGGGGTAGGTTCCAGGTCGGCAGCCTGGGCTAGCAGGGTGGATGTCGTTTGAGTTTCTGTTTGTATTTCATCCATAGTCGGATGTTGATCTTATGTATGATGTATTGATGTATTCTTGAGGCATTTGCATGCTTTGTATGTATCCCCATCTATTATGTAATGTTGATGTAATGATACCCACCTTGCAAAAGCATTTCAATATGCGGGTCTATCCTTGGTGGGACCTTCGAGTTCCTTTTGGATAGGGTCGCATATTGGGCGTGACAAGTTGGTATCAGAGCCTCGACCGACCATAGGAGCCCACTTGATTGATCGTGTTGTTTGGCCGTTGTCAATTCTAGAAGAAAACTGTTTTCAGAGTTTAGTTATATCGGAGAGTAGGAATTCTTTTTACTCCTCAGCCCCTTCGTCGCTCTGGTGAGGAATCTTGACGTAGGTGTTTTGAGTTACTCCTCTTCCCTTTCAAATTTTCTTTAGGATCACGCAGTTGGTTTTCCGATCGTTGGTTCTCAGCTCTTTTATTCGGCGCATTTCTCGTCAAGTTGACTCGAGCCACTTCATCGTTGCCAAGTTCAATCCTCAGTTGTTTTATTTCCCACCCGCCCACCCTTCTTCTTCTCGGAACCGGAGTCCGTAATCGAGTATCCATCCTACTCATGCGAAGCCTTTGCATTCTTTCAATCAGTGTTTCCTCCTGAAGTTATTCATCGGTTTTTCCCCTTCCAAGTTACCTTTGTTTTCCCGGCCTCCCACCCTTTTTCTTCCCGGAGTCTGAGTCTGTTTCGAGCATCAATTTCATTCATGAGGAGCCTCTTCAGTCTTTCAACAATTTTTTCAACCGGTGATTTCTCGTCTCGTTTGACATTCATCATCTCTTTTTCTTCTCCGGTGGATTAAATTCTAAATTGCGGTAGTGATTATATTCTTTTCCTCGGCTCAAGTGTTCTCCTTACTCGTTTGCCTCTCGTCATTCAATCATTCTGGAGTTCAAGACATCTCAGGAGATTCGTCTGTGTTTGAATTAATTCGAGGTTGTCACCTCATTCAAATATTTTAAGTGTTCCAGCGCATCATCTATCTCTTCAACAATCCTTTCCAACGGTGTTTTTTTAGTGGGCCCTAACCCACATGTATTTTCCCAGGATCTTACCTGACTCTTCTAATTCTTCTGGAGTTATTCTCAAATTCCTTTTAAGTGTGACGTAAGAATGGATCCCATCAGTCACATGCCTTCTCCAAGATCTCGTTCAAATTCTTTTCATTGTTGGCTCAACCTTTTCGGCTTTTAATTCTCCCGGTGTTTCTCAGTAGTTTTGGTGGTGTTTTCCGTCGTCATTTTAAGACCGAAGAAGAGTTTTTCCTCTAAATCTTGCCCGTTCTCTCGAAGATTCGTGGTTCTAGCTTCATATTATCTTCTTGAATTATTCCATTTGACAGATAATTCCTTTTCTCAACCAACCGGAGTATGTCAGGAGTTGTTTTTACATTTCTTTTCACTAGAGGCCATCGTTCCAGAAGAATTCTTCGTCCTCACATTTCAGTTACCGTTATCCAATTATCCCGGTGCTTCATTCGAGTGTTGTTTAATCAGCTCATGATCTCTTTGTTCTTTTGCATCTAAGTCCCCTCTAGCATAGTGGTTCTTCTAATTCTTCCCGGTGATTCATTCTCTTTCATCAATCATTTTTGAATTCTTATGGTGGTTTCTTCAGATACTTTTTCCTTTGTTATCATATTAATTCATTTGTTCTTTTCAATCCTACCGATGGTTCATGAAGACTTTCTCAAGTTTTGTGCTATACCCCCCCTAATCCTTTTCAACAAGAATAAGTTGCATGCCAAATCTGTTGCTTGTCATCAATTTAATTTGGTGAGGATAGCATAACGTAATTCTTATTCTTACTTCATCATCGTCAAGTAATCACTTCCTTCGGAGTTTGTTCTTGATGAATAAATTCTAATTCCAAGTGTTTTCATCTTTTCTTTTTCCGAGTTCAAAATTTCCTTGGCCATTTCGTCGGAACCTCTATCTAAGTCACCGCAAGCTTTAATGTTATTCTTTCATCCTTCATTCTATCTCATCATCCTTTTTGTCACCGGAGTTCTTCATGGTGGTTCTTCATGACTTAATTCATTCTTCAAGAGTTCATCAAGATTTTGTTGTAGGAGTTCAAGTATCTTTTCTTCTCGCGTCTCGAAGTGCAATTAATTCTCTATTTTCTTCTAAAGTGGAGTTGTGCATTTATTCGTTCTTCTCAGCTATTCAGACATTGGTTGTGGTATAATTTCACCTCAAGTTTTGAGTTGTTTTTGATAAGTCCACAACAAGCTTATTCTTTCGTTGTTGATTTTCTCAACAACTCCATTCAATCCTTCCTTCTAAATTATTTTTGTTCAATTCTTCCAATTCTTCCAGAGGCATTGCATTGGTCATCTCGTCAAGTGCCATCTCTTTGGGTGAAGTTCATGTTATATTCCTCCCATTTTCAGCCGGAATGCTGCCTAAATTCTTCCATTCTTATTCCTTTCCTATCTCGTTCTAACCGGAGTGCTTTTAGAGACTATCTTGTTTCCATGAGCATTTGATTCTTGTCATATTCGCCGTTCATCTTTTCTAACCGAGTGCTCTAGACTTTGTTCATCTTCTCTCTTGCATTCTTACTTCACCTCTTCCTCTTTCTTTTCCGTCTCGTTCCTAAGATCTCGGGACAAGATCTCTTGTTAGTGGAGGAGAGTTGTAACGCCCCGGAGTCGATGCACCAGGTGTCTTCCAGTTATTCTCCGTCATTGCCATGTCATTTGCTTGCGTGTTGCAATTTTCCATGTCATCATCTGCATTTCATCTGCATGTTTTTCAAAACTTGCATCCGTTTGGGTTCCCCCGGTTCTCTCCGTTGTCCGTACTGAGCCCAACCACACCTGCACGCGCTTGTCAACCCTCTCAGATCCTATTTCGTGTGCGGGAGTAAAACGTTCTCGGAATGGACCGAGATTTGCCGAGTAGCCTTGGTATATCACCGACAGACCGCCCGTCAAATTTCGTTCCATTTAGAGGTCGTTTGATGCCCCAACGGTTAACCGCGTAGCCCGAAAACCCCTCTCTCTTTGCAGCCAAGCCCTCTTCACCACAACCCATGAGCCCATCCAAACCCCCTCCATGCTCTCGGTCGTTCGATCATGATCATGTGGGCGAAAACCGCTCCCCATTTGGACACTCCTAGCTCCCTCTACCTACAAATAGGTGCCTCCCCCAAAAATCCCGGGTCCAAACCCTAGCCTAGCCCCTCCCTGCACCGCCGGAGAAATCCTCCCGCGCCGGACATGTTCGCCGGCCATGTCACCCGACCAACCGCTAGCCACCCCGCACCCCGCCATGCACCGCCTCGCCCCGAGCTCCCCGCCGTGGGTCCAGCCTTGCCGCCGGCTGGATCTGGTGTCCGGCGACCGGATCCGCGCGTTCCCGCCGTGCCCCGTCGTCGACCTCGCCGGAATCGTCGTCGGCATCGCCGGAGATGCCGGATCTGGGGAGTGGGATGAGATCCACCACTCCCCCGAACCAAACAGCCTCCCGCGCCCCCGGATCTCCTCGTCCCGCTCCATCCCGTCCCTTTCTCGCGAGGTGATTTTGGCTAAGTCCCCGAAATATTTGCATTCTGATATCATGTTCATCATGCCATAACTTGTTGCATACTACTCCGTTTTGTGCATGCGATATATCGAAATTTTCATTGTGAGATGCTCTTCATTTTGTTCCATTGTGCCATGTTTGTTTGCGTCCATATTGATACCCTAATCATCGTTGCAAGAGTGCTATATGATGTTAACTGCTGCCTATTAACAGAACTTGGGGATTTGTCATTTTTGTTGCATTTTGTCTGTGCATCGTATGAGCTTGATGTATACATGAATTTTGAGATACATCATGCCATCTTCACAGTGGTGCAATCCATGTATTTGTGTGAGTCTTGTAGTGAGTGCATCGTGCTCGTGAAGTAGGGTACTTGCTGTTACTATTTTGCTAGGCTGAATCTGCTATATCATGATGCTATGTAAACCTGCTGCTACAAGTCATTCTATGCATAATCTGGAGATGTTCACTAAGGATGTTTTGTTATACATGTCATTCTCTATCCATAAATGCCCCTGGTTGCATTTATAGCCTGCTGTAGCTTGTTGTAATCTTGCTCTCAAGTTGCTAAATAATGTTGCTGTCAGCCTATTAACATTAAGTTCAGTTTTGCCATGTGTTTTGCTAGTGATCCATGCATCCTATGAACTTTATATTACCATGCTTAGCTTCATAAATATGTCATCTTGTTGTTGGTCACCCTTTCATGGCATGTATTGATCTGCGGTGAGTTGTACAAGCTCACCAACATGCTTACTTATCGTTGTTCCTGCCATGCCCTGTTATTCTGAATCTGTCATATCATTTGCCATGTTTGCATGGGTGCTACCATCTTTTATGTTGATCTTCGGAACTAGTTCAGTAAGGGAGTTTTGTTCTTTGTCTTTAGTATTAGCATTCCATGCCTTTTTTTGCCATGTTAAGTTCCTGTAGCATGTTGTTTGATGGCTCTAAACATTGCAACCTGATGTTATTTCTGCTAAGTCTGAAACTGTTATTAGTTGCAATCTTGCCATGTCCTTTTGAGCATGTTCTAGTGATTTCTGGAGATAGATCAGTGTTCATGTTTTGTCATGTTTTACCTTTACATCATGCCCATTCCTTTAGTTTTCATGTTCGGGTGCTTTAGCATATTTTCATGATGCTTGTAAGATGCCTAGTTACTGTTTTGGACAGCTTGTCCTTTAAATTTGTATAGAGTGTATGTGTTGAACCGTTGCTCCGTTTTGATTGTGCTCTATATGAAACTTGCTTAGATTTGCATGTAGTTTCATCTTATAATGGTGCATGCATGTTTTGAGAGTGTATGCTTGATGTTTGTATGCATTTTGTATCAATGCCATGTTTAACTTGCTTTGCTCATATCTTCTAGGCCGTAGCTCCGAACTAAATGAACTTTATATGTAACTTGACTAGAATTTCGTGTAGATCATCTTGGTACATCTTAACTTGCTGTTTAAAAACTTGAACATAAGGTTTATTCAGATCTGGACCAATTTCGAAATTTGCATATGAGGACTTACCGGAATTGTTATATGTTGTTTCTGGCCTCATTTAACCTTACTTTGACGTGTTGTTCTTGAAAGCATCATCTCTTGCCATGAGTAGCTTCATGTAGTCTTGTCTTGCATCATACTTGGTTGCGCATCATGTCTTGTTTATGTGTTGTGTGTTTACCTTGTTGTTTGCTTCTTTCCGATTGTGCTCCTTCTCGTTAGTTCCTGTTTCGTTGCGATCGTGAGGATTCATTCATCTACGCTTGGTGCGTCTTCGTGGCTTCATCTTATTCATGGACTCGTTCTTCTTCCTAGCGGGATTTCAGGCAAGATGACCGCTACCCTGGATCTCACTACTATCATTGCTATGCTAGTTGCTTCGATCTATCGCTATGCTGCGCTACCTATCACTTGTTCTTCAAGCCACCCAATTTGCCATGTCAGCCTCTAACCTTTTCACCCTTCCCAACAAACCGTTTCCTGGCTATGTTACCGCTTTGCTCAGCCCCTCTTATAGCGTGGCTAGTTGCAGGTGAAGTTGAAGATTGCTCCATGGTGGACATGATTATGTTGGGATATCACAATATCTCTTATTTAATTAATGCATCTATATCCTTGGTAAAGGGTGGAAGGCTCGGCCTTATGCCTGGTGTTTTGTTCCACTCTTGCCGCCCTAGTTTCCGTCATACCAGTGTTATGTTCCTTGATTTTGCGTTCCTTACACGGTTGGGTGATTTATGGGACCCCCTTGACAGTTTGCTTTGAATAAAACTCCTCCAGCAAGGCCCAACCTTGGTTTTACATTTGCCTCACCTAGCCTTTTTCCCTTAGGAGTCGCGTTCTCGAGGGTCATCTTTATTTTACCCCCCGGGCCAGTGCTCCTCGGAGTGTTGGTCCAAACTAGAGCACTGTGCGGGACCATCCCTTGGCAACTTGGGTTACGTCGGTACCTGTATGCTTTGCTTATCCGGTGTGTCCTGAGAACGAGATACGTGCGACTCATATCGAGATTGTCGACACATCGGGCGGCTTTGCTGGTCTTGTTTTACCATTGTCGAAATGTCTTGTAAACCGGGATTCCCAGTCTGATCGGGTCTTATTGGGAGAAGGAATATCCTTCGTTGACCGTGAGAGCTTGTGATGGGCTAAGTTGGGACACCCCTGCAGGGTATAAACTTTCGAGAGCCGTGCCCACGGTTATGTGGCAGATGGGAATTTGTTAATGTCCGGTGCTACCTCTTGAGCGCAGCGTTGGATTTCCCCGAAGAGGAGAGGATGATGCAGTAAAGTAGCATAATTATTTCCCTCAGTTTTTGAGAACCAAGGTATCAATCTAGTAGGAGACCATGCACAAGTCCCTCGTACCTACACAAAACGATAGCAACTCGCAACCAACGCTTAGGGGTTGTCAATCCCTTCACGGTCACTTAGAGAGTGAGATCTGATAGAGATAATATTTTTGGTATTTTTGATAGATAGATGCAAAGTAAAAAGTATAAGGCAAAGTAAAACAAAGCAAGTAAATAAAGTGATATAGATTGATATGATGAGAATAGACCCGGGGGCCATAGGTTTCACTAGTGTCTTCTCTCAAGAGCATAAGTATTCTACGATGGGTGAACAAATTACTGTTGAGGAATTTACAGAATTGAGCATAGTTATGAGTATATCTAGGCAATGATCATGTATATAGGCATCACGTCCAAAACAAGTAGATCAAAACGATTCTGCATCTACTACTATTACTCCACTAATCGACCGCTATCCAGCATGCATCTAGAGTATTAAGTAAAAATAGAGTAACGCCGTAAGCAAGATGACATGATGTAGAGGGATAAATTCATGCAATATGATAAAAACCTCATCTTGTTATCCTCGATGGCAACAATACAATACGTGCCTTGCAACTCTTTCTGTCACTAAGTAAGGACACCGCAAGATTGAACCCAAAGCTAAGCACTTCTCCCATTGCAAGAACTACCAATCTAGTTGGCCAAACCAAAAAAGATAATCCGAAGAGACTTGCAAAGATAACTCAATCATACATAAAAGAATTCAGAGAAGAATCAAATATTTTCCATAGATAATACTGGATCATAAACCCACAATTCATCGGTCTCAACAAACACACCGCAAAAAGAAGATTACATCGAATAGATCTCCACGAGAGAGGGGGAGAACATTGTATTGAGATCCAAAATGAGAGAAGAAGCCATCTAGCTACTAGCTATGGACCCGAAGGTCTGAAGTAAACTACTCACACTTCATCGGAGGGGCTATGGTGATGATGTAGAAGCCCTCCATGGTGGATGCCCCCTCCGGTGGAGCTCCGGAATAGGCCCCAAGATGGATCTCATGGATACAGAAGGTTGCGGCGGTGGAATTAGGTTTTTGGCTCCTGTTCTGATCGTTTGGGGATACATAGGTATATATAGGAGGAAGGAGTACGTCGGTGGAGCTCCGAGGGGCCCACGAGGTAGGGGG
>NC_041383.1:69406147-69419530 GCF_002162155.2 Triticum dicoccoides
TCCACCCTCGTGGCCTCCTCGGAAACTTCTTGGAGTAGGGTCCAACTCTCCTGGATCACGTTCGGTTGGAAAATCACGATCTCGAAGGTGTCATTCTGTTTGGACTCCGTTTGATATTCTGTTTCTTCGAAATACTGAAAAAGGCAAAAAACAACAATTCTGGGCTGGGCCTCCGGTTAATAGGTTAGTCCCAAAAATAATATAAAAGTGGAAAATAAAGCCCAATATAGTCCAAAACAGTAGATAAAGTAGCATGGAGCAATCAAAAATTATAGATACGTTGGAGACGTATCAGGCATCCCCAAGCTTAATTCCTGCTCGTCCTCGAGTAGGTAAATGATAAAAAAAGATTTTTTGGTGCGGAGTGATACTTTGGCATAATTTCAATGTAAATCTTCTTAATTGTGATATGAATATTCAGATCCGAAAGATTCAAGACAAAAGTTCATATTAACACGAAAATAATAATACTTCAAGCATACTAATCAAAGCAATCATGTCTTCTCAAAATAACATGGAAAAAGAAAGTTCATCCCTACAAAATCATATAGTTAGGCTATGCTTCATTTTCGTGAAACAAAGATGTTCCCAACTTCTATACCCCCGATGACAAGCCAAGAAATTGTTTCATACTTAAATAATCTCAAACTTTTTCAACTTTCACGCAATACATGAGCGTGAGCCATGGATATAACACTATGGGTGGAATAGAATATGATGATGGGGATTGTGTGGAGTAGACAAAAAAGGAGAAAGTATCACATTGACGAGGCTAATCGACGGGCTATGGAGATGCCCATCAATTGATGTCAACATGACGAGTAGGGATTGCCATGCAACGGATGCACTAGAGCTATGAATGCTCAACAAAAGAAAACTAGTGGGTGTGCATCCAACTTGCTTGCTCACGAAGACCTAGGGCATTTGAGGAAGCCCATCGTAGGAATATACAAACCAAGTTCTATAATGAAAAATTCCCACTAGTATAAAAAGGACAACTTATGAAACTCAGTACATGAAGAACAAGGTGCTACTCTGAAGCACAATATATGAGACTCACTACATGAAGAACAAGGTGCTACTTTGAAACACAAGTGTGCAAAAAGAGATAGTAGCATTGCCCTTTTTATTTTCTTTTTTTGGGCCTTTCTTTTTTTTGGCCTTTCTCTTTTTTATTTGGGCAATGCTCTAATAATGATGATCATCACACTTCTATTGATTACAACACAAGGATTACAACTCGAAACTTAGAACAAGATATGACTCTATATGAATGCCTCCGGCGGTGTACCGGGATGGTGCAATGAATCAAGAGTGACATGTATGAAAAATAATGCATGGTGGCTTTGCCACAAATACGATGTCAACTACATGATCATGCAATGGCAATATGACAAAAGTAATGTATGTCATGATGATGATGATGGAAGTTGCATGGCAATATATCTCGGAATGGCTATGGAAATGTCATAATAGGTAGGTATGGTGGCTGTTTTGAGGAAGATATAAGGAGGTTTATGTGTGGTAGAGCATATCGTATCACGGGGTTTGGATGCACCGGTGAAGTTTGCGCTAACTCTCAAGGTGAGAAAGGGCAATGCACGGTACCGAAGAGGCTAGCAAAGGTGGAAAGGTGAGAGTGCGTATAATCCATGGACTCAACATTAGTCAAAAGAACTCATATACTTATTGCAAAAATTTAGAAGTCATCAAAAATCAAGTACTACGCAACTCATAAGGATGCACAAGCCAGGTACACTTCACGTTTCAAATTTGTTACACAACTTTAACCATACGTGCATGCTACGGGACTTGCAAACTTCAACACAAGTATTTCTCAAATTAATAATCACCCAACTAGCACGACTTTGATATTATCACCTCCATATCTCAAAACAATTATCAAGCATCAAACTTATCTTAGTATCCAATTCACTCAAAAGAAAGTTTCACATATCTTGAACACCAAGTATATTAACATTAAGCAAATTACCATGCTATTAACGACTCTCAAAATAATCTAAGTGAAGCATGAGAGATCAAATAGTTTCTTTAAAACAAATCCACCACCGTGCTCTAAAAGATCTAAGTGAAGTACTAGAGCAAAAATTATCACACTCAAAAGATATAAGTGAAGCACATTGAGCAAAACTATCAAGCTCAAAAGATATAAGTGAAGCACATAGAGTATCCTAACAAATTCCAATTCATGTATGGCTCCCTCAAAAGGTGTGTACAGCAAGTATAATTGTGGTAAACTAACAAGCAAAGACACAAATGATACAAGACGCTCCAAGCAAAACACATATCATATTGGTGAATAAAAATATAGCCCCAAGTAAATTACCGATGGAAGTGGACGAAAGAGGGGATGCCTTCCGGGGCATCCCCAAGCTTTGAATTTTTGGTGTCCTTGGATTATATTGGGGGTGCCATGGGCATCCCCAATCTTAGGCTCTTGCCACTCCTTGTTCCATAATCCATCAAAAGAATTCACCCAAAACTTGAAAACTTTATAACACAAAACTAAACAGAAATCTCGTGAGCTCCGTTAGAGAAAGAAAAAAAAAGACTACTTCAAGGTACTGTAACGAACTCATTCTTTATTTATATTGGTGTTAAACCCACTGTATTCCAACTTCTCTATGGTTTATAAACTAATTTACTAGCCATAGATTCATCAAAATAAGCAAACAACACACGAAAAACAGAATCTGTCAAAAACAGAACAGTCTGTAGCAATCTGTAACTAACGCAAACTTATGGAAATCTAAAAATTCTACAAAAATAGGAAGTCCTGGAAAATTTGTTTATTGATCAGCAGCAAAAATAATAAACGCAAAAGCACATTCCGGTGATTTATCATAAATAAATTCGTGCGCGCAAAGTTTCTGTTTTCCAGCAGAATCAAATCAACTATCATCGTAGGTTATCCTATAGGTCCTACTTGGCACAAACACTAATTAAAACATAAAAACACATCCAAACAGAAGGTATATGGATTATTTATTCCTAAACAGAAGCAAAAACAAAAAACACAAAATAAAATTGGGTTGCCTCCCAATAAGCGCTATCGTTTAACGCCCCTAGCTAGGCATAAAAGCAAGGATAGATCTAGGTATTGCCATCTTTGGTAGGCAATACATAAGTGGCTCTCATGATAGATTCATATGGTAATTTTATTTTCTTTCTAGGGAAGTGTTCCATACCCTTCTTTAAGGGAAATTGGAATCTAATATTCCCTTCCTTCATACCAATAATTGCACCAATCGTTCTAAGGAAAGGTCTACCAAGAATAATAGGACATGAAGGATTGCAATCTATATCAAGAACTATAAAATCTACGGGCACATAATTCCTATTTGCAACAACAAGAACATCATTAATTCTTCCCATAGGCTTTTTAATAGTGGAAT
Source organism: Triticum dicoccoides (assembly GCF_002162155.2). NCBI lineage: Eukaryota > Viridiplantae > Streptophyta > Magnoliopsida > Poales > Poaceae > Triticum > Triticum dicoccoides. The sequence goes on from NC_041383.1 coordinate 69,409,564, forward strand.
CCACAAGATGCAAGTTTAGGGAGCAATCATCAAAATCACGGAAATCTAGCAAATCACATAAAGTTTTGGGGATAGTAGAGACACTAGCACCCAAATCACACAAAGCATAAAACTCAAAATCTTTAATTTTAATTTTAGTAGTAGGTTCCCACTCATTATAGAGTTTTCTAGGGATAGAAACTTTCAACTCAAGTTTTTCTTCATAAGATTACATCAAAGCATCAACAATATGTTCGGTAAAGGCCTTATCTTGACTAGAAGCATGAGGAGAATCTAGCACGGATTGCAACAAGGAAATACAACCAATCAAAGAGCAATTTTCATAATTAAATTCCTTGAGATCCAAAATAGTGGGTTTAGCAACATTTGTTGGAAATATGCCCTAGAGGCAATAATAAAAGGATTATTATTATATTTCCTTGTTCATGATAATTGTCTTTTATTCATGCTATAATTGTATTATCCGGAAATCGTAATACACGTGTGAATACATAGACCACAACATGTCCCTAGTGAGCCTCTAGTTGACTAGCTCGTGATCAACAGATAGTCATGGTTTCCTAACTATGGACATTGGATGTCATTCATAACGGGATCACATCATTAGGAGAATGATGTGATGGACAAGACCCAATCCTAAGCATAGCACAAGATCGTGTAGTTCGTTTGCTAGAGCTTTTCCAATGTCAAGTATCCTTTCCTTAGACCATGAGATCGTGTAACTCCCGGATACCGTAGGAGTGCTTTGGGTGTAACAAACGTCATAACATAACTGGGTGACTATAAAGGTATGCTACGTGTATCTCCGAAAGTGCCTGTTGGGTTGACACGGATCGAGACTGGGATTTGTCACTCCGTATGACGGAGAGGTATCTCTGGGCCCACTCGGTAATGCATCATCATAATGAGCTCAAAGTGACCAAGTGTCTGGTCACGGGATCATGCATTACGGTACGAGTAAAGTGACTTGCCCGTAACGAGATTGAACGAGGTATTGGGATACCGACGATCGAATCTCGGGCAAGTAACGTACCGATTGACAAAGGGAATTGTATACGGGGTTGCTTGAATCCTCGACATCGTGGTTCATCCGATGAGATCATCGAGGATCATGTGGGAGCCAACATGGGTATCCAGATCCCGCTGTTGGTTATTGACCGGAGAGCCGTCTCGGTCATGTCTATGTGTCTCCCGAACCCGTAGGGTCTACACACTTAAGGTTTGGTGACGCTAGGGTTGTAGAGATATTAGTATGCCGCAAACCGAAAGTTGTTAGGAGTCCCGGATGAGATCGCGGACGTCACGAGGAGTTCCAGAATGGTCCGGAGGTAAAGAATTATATATGGGAAGTCGAGTTTCGGCCATCAGGAAAGTTTCGGGGTTCACCGGTATTGTACCGGGACCACCGGAAGGTTCCCAGGGGGTCCACCGGGTGGGGCCACCTATCCCGGAGGGCCCCATGGGCTGAACTGGGAGGGGAACCAGCCCCTGGTGGGCTGGTGCGCCCCCCTGGGCCCCCCTGCGCCTAGGGTTGGGAACCCTAGGGGAGGGGGCGCCTCCACTTGCCTTGGGGGGCAAGTTTCCCCCCTTGGCCGCCGCCCCCTAGGAGATCCCATCTCCTAGGGCTGGTGCCCCCCCGGGGTCCCTATATAAAGAGGGGGGAGGGAGGGCAGCCGCACCCTTGCACTTGGCGCCTCCCTTCCCCCTTGCTACACCTCTCCCTCCCGCAGACGCTTGGCGAAGCCCTGCTGGATCCCTGCTGCATCCACCACCAAGCCGTCGTGCTACTGGATCTTCATCAACCTCTCCTTCCCCCTTGCTGGATCAAGAAGGAGGAGATGTCATGCTGACTATACGTGTGTTGAAGAGGTGCCGTCCATTCAGCGCTAGGATCTCCGGTGATTTGGATCACGACGAACGCGGAGGTGTCGTCCGTTCGGTGCTAGGATCTCCGGTGATTTGGATCACGACGAGTACGACTCCCTCAACCTTGTTCTCTTGAACGCTTCCGCTCGCGATCTGCAAGGGTATGTAGATGCACTCCTCTCTCTCGTTGCTAGATGAACTCATAGATTGATCTTGGTGAACGTATGATTTTTTTATTTTATGCAACGTTCCCCAACAGTGGATCTTGGTGAACGTACGAATTTTTTTATTTTATGCAACGTTCCCCAACAGTGGCATCATGAGCTAGGTCTATGCGTAGTTCTCTATTGCATGAGTAGACACAAATCTGTTGTGGGCATAGATGTTGTCAACTTTCTTGCCACTACTAGTCTTATTTTGCTTCAGCGGTATTGTGGGATGAAGCGGCCCGGACCGACCTTACATGTACGCTTACGTGAGACAGGTTCCACCGACTGACATGTACTAGTTGCATAAGGTGGCTAGCGGGTGTCTGTCTCTCCCACTTTAGTTGGAGGGATTTGATGAAAAGGGTCCTTATGAAAGGTAAATAGAAGTTGACAAATCACGTTGTGATTATTCGTAGGTAAGAAAACGTTCTTGCTAGAACCCTATTGCAACCACGTAAAAGATGCAACAACAATTAGAGGACGTCTAACTTGTTTTTGCAGCAATTGCTTTGTGATGTGATATGGCCAAAAAGTTGTGATGAATGATGAATGATATATTGTGATGTATGAGATCATGTTCTTGTAATAGGAATCATGACTTGCATGTCGATGAGTATGACAACCGGCAGGAGCCATAGGAGTTGTCTTAATTATTGTATGACCTGCGTGTCAATGATTTAATGCCATGTAATTACTTTACTTTATTGCTAAACCGTTAGCCATAGTAGTAGAAGTAATAGTTGGCAAGCAACTTCATGGAGACACGATGATGGAGATCATGATGATGGAGATCATGGTGTCATGCCGGTGACGAACATGATCATGGAGCCCCAAAGATGGAGATCAAAGGAGCTGTATGATATTGGCCATATCATGTCACTACTATTTAATTGCATGTGATGTTTATTATGTTTATGCATCTTGTTTACTTAAAATGACGGTAGTAAATAAGATGATCCCTCATAATAATTTCAAGAAAGTGTTCCCCCTAATTGTGCGTCGTTGCTAAAGTTCGTCGTTTCGAAGCACCACGTGATGATCGGGTGTGATAGATTCCTACGTTCACATACAACAGGTGTAAGACAGTTTTACACATGCAAAAACACTTAGGTTAACTTGACGAGCCTAGCATGTACAGACATGGCCTCGGAACACAGAGACCGAAAGGTCGAACATGTGTCGTATGGAAGATACGATCAACATGGAGATGTTCACCGATGATGACTAGTCCGTCTCACGTGATTATCAGACATGGCCTAGTCGACTCGTATCATGTAACACTTAGATGACTAGAGGGATGTCTAACCTGAGTGGGAGTTCATTAAATAATTTGATTAGATGAACTTAATTATCATGAACTTAGTCTAAAATCTTTGCAAAAATGTCTTATAGATCAAATGGCCAACGCTCATGTCAACATGAACTTCAATGCGTTCCTAGAGAAAACCAAGCTGAAAGATGATGGCAGCAACTATACGGACTGGGTCCGGAACCTGAGGATCATCCTCATAGCTGCCAAGAAAGCATATGTCCTAGAAGGACTGCTAGGTGAAGCACCCATCCCAGAGAACCAAGACATTATGAACTCTTGGCAGTCACGTGCTGATGATTACTCCCTCGTTCAGTGCGCCATGTGTTGTGGAATTGTCACGCCAGATGTCCTCGTGAAAGGACTTAGTTGTGGAGCCATCGCAACTAGGAAGCTTGAAGGGGTTAATCGGGACAAAGGACACGAGAGGCTTTTATACTAGTTCGGCCCCTTACGGTGAAGGTAAAGCCTATGTCTAGTTGGGTTGGTATTGATGTTTCGATGACTAGGGAGCGAGATACGCTATGCCTGGCTCTCGGTGAGTTGTTCCTTGCCCTAAGCCGCCAGCGGGTCGTCCCCTTATATATACGGGTGGACGCCCTGCGGCTTACAGAGTCCCGGCTGGCTTATAAACAATGTCCGCCTCGGTGACTAGTTAAATCTACCTTATGATACAAGTAATATTATTATAGCGGTTTACTACAACGGGCCTTAAGTCGCCTGTGGGCCTTAAGCTCTTTATGAACCGCCATCTTCATGCTTTGGTCTCGGGCTTCTCTTTGATGAATCCTCTTTGCATAACCCGACCCCTCCTGGGCGGCTTACACAAATAGTTATATCCCCAACATTAGGCCCCAGATTGATTTGAACTTGTTCATGTCAATCTTAAAATACCTTATGAACTGTCCTACAGTCTTTTGTCTTGCGCGAAGAATTTTAACCCGCCGTGACGTTATCATCTGGATCCGGGTTAAATCATCGTGACGTCATCTTCAATAAAACTTAATTTTTATTCCGTGATATCTTCAACGGATCTTTGTCTTTACTGACCATCCCGAGAATAGAGGCGCCAGACCCGCTGGATAATAAATGTTATCTCCTCGTTTTTTGTGCCCTCTTGGTCAATCTTCTCTTATAAATAGGGCGACCTAGGTCTTTCCCTTAGTCATCTTCTTCCTTTTGCCTCTTCCCGAGCTCTGCCGCCGCCACCGTCGAACTCCTCGTCTTCACCAACTCAGGCCGCTGCATCAACCTGACTCTGACCAGAGATCGACGGTGCTCGTCCGCAGCTCGTCCGCATCCGTGAGTTCCTCTCGTTCCCCTTCTCGGATCTGCATTAGGACTTTGTCGAGTTCATCGGCGCTCATCACTGCCTGACGCAAACCCTTGCTAGTTCTTACCTCCAATGCCCTGCTTAGATCGTGAAAACTGCGTAGAACTGCTGTGGTACTTGTTTGTATTGACCTTGCATAGAAATAGATCTCATTTCCCTTGTTTGGAAACCCTCTTCGAGTGTACGAACTTCTCTGCCCTGTTTTTAGGTCTAGAAAAATTTCTTTTCAGAGCAACATTCTGATCCAGAGTAATAACTGTTATCCGTGAAAACTTGTTTTTATCACCCGGAAATTTCTTCTGGTAAATGCCCTGAAACAGAACTGTCGAGGTGTCCGGCTTAAATAAACGATCCGAATAATTTTTGAACTGCTGTTGATACTTGTAGCGGCTTAAATATTGTTTGCACAGTCATCCTTATATCATTAGGCCCCTCATTAAGCCGCCACTTTGAATAATTAGGATTTTTCTCCCGGGTTAAAATTGAACCGGATCTTCTTGTTTTTCCATAGGCCAATTGCTGTGATGGCTCCTAAGGATACGAAGGCCCCTGTAACTTGCAATTGGGTTCCATCCATAGTTACCAATAGCAAACTAGCTGAGTTTGTGAAGTCTGGGCATCTGCCAAAAAAGGATGTCATGTCTTACCGTGCCCCTGACCCGTCTGAAGAAAAGCCTTACCCCAAAGCAGGGGAAGTAATAATTTTTACGGATCATATGAGCCGTGGATTTTCTCCTCCCGGCTCAAAATTCTTCAGGGAGGTTTTAAATTTCTTTGACCTTAGACCTCAAGACATTGGACCCAATCCGTGTCAAATATTTGCAATTTTCAAGTCTTCTGCGAGGTGTACCTGGGTGAAGAGCCAAGTCTGCTATTGTTCAGGGAACTTTTTTACATGAACCGGCAAAATGAACGTGCAAACGGGCCCAGTCTTGAGCTTGGCGGCATCTCAATCCAGCGACGGAGAGACTTTCTTTTCCCTTATGCTGAGTTGCCGAGTCACCCAAAATCATGGAACCAGACGTGGTTCTACTGTCAGGACACTTCTCCGGCTGATGAAAAACCTCTGCCCGGCTTTCGCGCCCTGCGCCTTGAGTCTAACCATCCGCTACCAGACAAGCTGATGACCCTTGAATGCGTGCCTCTCAATTCCACCATCAGGAAGATTAAAGCTCTCTTGGGAAATGGTTTAAACGGCATCGATCTGGTCCGAGTCTGGGTCACTTGGCGAATACTTCCATTAAGCCGCCATCCCGGCTTAATGTGTGCTTATACAGGCGAGAAGAATGCTCCGTTATGCCATAGCCCTGACGACTTACCAGATGACGTGGTGGATGCTACGACCCAGTCACTGCTGAAGGAAGGCACTGTGACGAGCAACGCCTTTGGCTTACTTCCATTATGCAAGAATAACCCGACCCCCACAGTAAGTTATCAATCGTAACAAATACTTAATGCTATACTATACCTTTCTTGGCACTCATAATTCCTTAACTTTTTCCGCAGGCCGATGATAACTTCTGGAAAGCCAAATATGACCATGAGCGTGCTAAACAAGCCAGGACGACCAAGAAGGCTGAAAGGAAAACCGCCAAGGCAGTAACCTCAAAGAAGAAGAAACCCAGCGTCTCCGACTTACTCAGATTGGAAGATAGCTCTTTGGATGAGGAAGAGGTAATCTTTAAATTTTCTTAAGTCCCTTGTTATCACCTGTCTGACATTCTATTCCTTCAGGAGGATACGGGGAACAGTCGAGCAGCCAATGAAGAGGTAACTATAATCTCCTCCGACTCAGAGCCTTTGCCAAAGCAAAAGATCCGAAGGGTGACCCGGAAAGTAAGATTTTCACATGCACTTGCTTATCAAGATCCTCAATTTCTTTTGAAGCAACAACAGCTCGAGAGCCAGAGGCAAACCCGGAACAACAAGGATGCAGAACTCTCCTCCGGCTTACCTGACGTAACCAGGAAGTGTCGAACTAAGGTTATCTCCGATTTACGTTCTGTTTTACCTTTAGAGGGCTTAATTCCTCATCCTCTCAATTCGTCCGACTCCAATTATCAGGATACTTCTCCTTCTTCCGGTGAATCCATGCAGTCAAACATGCCGACTTTCAAAACTGCTCCCGGGTAATGTAACCTTATGCACTTTTTCTTTACCCATGCTTGCGTATTCATCCTTCTACTTTTGTTAATCAGCATGCAAGTGAAGCCCAGTAAACGGGCAAAGAAGAATAAACCATCCGAAGAATCGGTCGTAGTCGAACCGGTGATTAATGCATCTGTTCCAGACAGCTCTGCCCATCAGCTACCGCCAGATCCGGCTTCTGATATTCCAATGCGAACTTCTGATCCACCTCCGAAGATACTCTCCACACAAGTGACCCGAAAACTCCTAGCCCAGTCAAAACAAATGAACCAGAAGTTGAGATTGTGAAATCTCAGTTTGTTGAACCAGGACGGCCTACCTTCCTTGCCAAATGTACCGCCAAGGAGGAATTTTCCGAACGCTGTCGGGGGTTGGATACGACATATGCCAAAGGATGGCTTATCATGGTGGGAGCGAGTAGAACGTCACCGGTGCCTGGAAGCGGGATGAGGCAAAGACATGCACGCCAGCGGAACTTACCCAGCTTCAGGGCTCTCCTAGGTGATAACACCCCTACTGCTGCTCTGCGGGGTCTCCGCATGATCACTAAAGCAAAGTGGCTACAATGGTGCTCCTGGAAATGTTTCGGGAGGCAGGAGAGGGCAAGGCTAGCTCCCTCCTCCCTGGGCTATCTGGTCTATCTTTCTCTAGGTCCGAACCCTTCGCATGGGTGCCCCGGGGGGTTTATATAGGCCTAACCCCCGGGGGTACAATAGTAATCCGGCTGGGCGCGGGTCCCAGCCGTCTAACTCTCAGGCCGCCGTCCTTCCCGCCGGCTTCTGGGGCCCGCCGACTGGCGGGTCCCGCGGACAGGCTTGATACTGTAGCAGCACTCCTGATGACGCAGGCTCGGTCATCGGGTCGTGGCCACAGTGCCGCCGTCTATCGGGCGATCGCTGTCGCCATTCCCCATCTTATTTGGTTAATGGCTCGTGGGGCCCTGGGAGGAGTCGGCCGACTCCAGGGAGGCCGACTCCCACAGGTCCGTCTTCGGGTTGCCTAGGCCGCCTTCGGCCCACCCACTGACAAGCGGCCCCGCCGCCTTCGGGTCGTACAGGCCGGCGTCATGGGCACAGTGTACTGCGCATTGTGGCTGAGGTCAGGGCAGGCATGGCAACAGTGCCGCATCTCGCCGGAGATCTTCCCGCGATACGGCTCACTGTAGCTATGCCGGCCCTTCGTAAGCAAGAGGGGGAAATAGCCATGTCGTGACCGTACCCCACATTCTACTTCGAGATGAGGGAGGAGTCATTGGCCGACTCTCCATAGTTGGCCTCTCTGGAGGTCGCCAGCTTGGAGTCGGCTTATCTGGGAGTCGCCGTCTGGGACTCGGCATATTTTGGAGTCGCTCCTGGGACTCGGCCTGAGGGGCATGACCTGCCCCGATGTCTTGAAATGTCCTGGGCCTCGGGTTAGCCTACCCGTGGCCCATTACTCCGACAGTAGTCCCTGAAGCTGGTGAAGCCCTGCGGTCGCTGCATTGTGGGGCTTCAACAGTTTCAATCTTCAAAGTGCTGACTCTGGAACTCGGGCCGTCTTCCCTTGGGCCGACTGTCAAAAGTCGGAGGTTTAGTGAAGAGCCGCAGCTCAAAAGTCACGGCGGGAAACCAGGAGGCGTGCCTGATACGCTTCCCCTCAGCCATCAGGGCGGTCCTATCGCGTGGCACCACGTGGGGAGAACAGTCTGCCTGCCCACGCGCGCGACGGGACGGGCCGTTAGGCGGGGCCCGCCACTACCACGCCTCGGCATACGAACGGATCCGTTGCGGCCGAGGACGGTTGGTTTTCCCACGTCGTTACTGCATGCAGTAACTTCGTGGGGTAAATCGTGGGGCGGCGTGGGGTATCGTGCGCAGTTAATCCCACGGCCGCCCCCTCGGCTTCTCAGCTCGCAGGGCTATAAGTAGGCGGGGGGAAGCGGAGCAGCACAGCACGCGCGCCCTTCTTCCCCGCTCCCCCGCCTCATCTTGCTTTCTCTCCCTCCTGCCTCTGCCGTTGAGCAAGAGCACACCCTACCGCGGCGATGAGCTCTTCCTCCGTCGCGGCCCCCGCCGTGCGCTCCGGCGTATGGGACGGCTCGGAGGTAGTGGAAGAACACATGAGTTCCTCCGCCGGACACGCCGTCTCCCCAGCGCGGACCTCGTGCACGCCCGTGCCGCGCCGGAGGGGGAAATCCGGCCGGCGCCAGAAGAGGGCGAGCGGGTCATGTTCCGCTCGCACCTCATGCGCGGCCTGGGGCTGCCGGCGAGCGGCTTCTTCCACTCGTTCTTGGAGTTCCACAGTCTTCAGCCGCACCACCTCACTCCGAACACGGTGGTGTTGCTCTCTGCCTTCGCCACTCTGTGCGAAGGTTTCCTCGGCGATCTCCCCACCATCGAGCTGTGGGGAGAATTCTTCTCTTCTAAGCTCGGCACGCACATCGCCGGCGTGTCGGCTCAGTGCGGCGCCTTCATCGCGATGCGGCGCTCGACGGCCGACAACCCCTTTCCTCCCATCACGTTGATCAAGTCGGTGAAGATGTGGCAGCGCTCGTACCTCTACGTGAAGAACCTCACCTCCGACGGCGACTGGGTCAACTTGCCGCCTTACAACGCCGCTCCCCTGACTGGGAGGCTCCCCAGCTGGTCCCACCGAGTCAAGACGCTGACTCCTGCCGTAGCCGCCGCCGTAGCGCGACTCCGAGTCTTGACGCAGTCGGAGGGACTGGTCGGGGCCGACTTGCTGGCCGCCTTCGTGGCGCGCCGAGTTCTCCCACTCCAAGGCCGGCCTCACCTGATCTGTCAGATGAGCAGCCTCCGAGACCCAAGTCGGATGAGCACCAAGGAGATGCCCCACAAGGAGGTGGGAAACATGGTGAATTACATCGCGCACTGCGAGTACGAGGAGGACTGGCAGTTCGGTAACGAGCCGTACTCGCGCGACAACCCTCCACCAGTGGTAAGTCGCGTCCCCCTATTGTTTTGTTTTCTTTGCGGCCGACTCCGGCTTCTGACTCCTGTCGGCTTATTCTGAGCTAGAATCCTCTTATGCAGCCTGCCGCCGGTGCCACGAGACAGCCCCGCGAGTATGTTCCTGACCGTGCGGAGAGCGACGTCGACGACC
>NC_041383.1:69419602-69442821 GCF_002162155.2 Triticum dicoccoides
GGGGGGGGGAGGAGGAGTAGAGAGCGACTTCAGGCCCTCGGCCACCTTCGCCGACTGGCCTGATGACGACGCCGAAGGGGAGGTCGCCCCGGGCCACCAGCTGAAGGTCGGTTCCTCCACCGGCCAAGGCGGTTTGAAGAGGCGCCACGCCGGGCCGAGTGCGCCCGGCAGCAAGTTGAAGAAGATAAAGGGGGCGGCCGCCGCGACCAAACGGGAGGAGGCGGCCGCGAAGGCCAACCGCTTCCGAAGGGAAGTGAGAAGGCCGCCGCTAGTCTCCGCGTAAGTCTTTACGCCCTTTTATTTTCCCTTGTTGAATCTTGTCCGAGTCTTTGTTTATATACTCCCTCCACTCTTCTTCAGGGCCCCTCTTTCCCTTGACAGAGTCGCCGTCCCCTCCGTCATGGGGTCGGCAGAGACGTCCGCCAACACTCGGCGGCCCTACCCCGCCGCCGACCTCCGGGAGGCGATAGAGCGGAATGCGCGGGAGAAGCGCGAGGAGGAGGAGGCCGATCGTCTGGAGAAGGCGGAGGCCGACAGGGTGGCCGCCTCCGCCCAAAAGAAGCTGGATGATGCCGAAGCCGCCCTTGCGGCGAGACGGCGCGCCGAGGAGGCCACGCGTCGCCGATCGGTGATGCTCGTCCCCCCACTATCATCTGCACCGCCGCCTCCGGAGTTCACGGGGCAGACCGGAGAGGCCGGCACCGAGAACCCCGTCGTGGAGAAGGAGAGCGGCGAGGCTTCTATGTCGGACACTCTCATGCCGCCGCCGCCGCCTCCACCGCCGTCTGGGAGACCGCACGGCAAACAGCCGGTGGATCCATCGGAGCCGCCGGCCATGGACGAGGCCGAAGCGCGGCTGCTTCTCCAAGTCGCCTCGCCGGTGCGTCGCCGTCTTGAGAGGGTGACCTCGGCGCCGCGACCTCGGGAGATCGGCACTGCTAGCTCGGCAACCCTAGACGCCGAGGCCACAAGCGCTGCGCCCACCGGGTGGGTGCGCGGAGGCGGCACTGGACCGCTAAACCAATTGCTCATGGAAGTCCAGGCGAAGTTGTGGGCCGAAGGCGACGCCCTTCAAGCCTGCACCAGAGTGCACCTGGCCGCATGAACGGCCATCTGAGTAAGTTTCTTTTTTATTCTTGTTATTCTCTGTGGGGGCGCGCCAGTGCACCCACTGGGTGTAGTCCCCGAGTTCCGGGCCGGCTGCTGAGCAGGCGGTTTGGAACTCCCTCTGGCGAGTTCCAAACACTAACTTTGTCTTTAATGACTTATTGCAGGAGTATCACAACCTCCGCGCCACTGCCTTCAACCGCAATGTTGAGGAGTTGAGCAAGTGGGCTGCCGACTTGTCGGAAAGCCGGAGTGAGTTCTTCTTCTTCGCGGGGGTGCGCTGGCGCACCCGCGGGCTGTAGTCCCCGAGATTCGGGCCAACTGCTGAGCAGTCGGGATGGATCTTCTCGGCGATATTCTTTGCTGACGACTTATTGTCTCTTCTTTCGTTCTTCAGGAGCCAACGCCGCTCTTCAGGAGCAGCTGGGCGAGGCCAATACCGCCCATCGTGCCAAGGAGGAGGAGTGTGACAAGCTTGCCACGGAGCGCGACCTGCTGGCGGCGCAGCTGGCTGAGCAGAAGGAGCTGCTCAAGAAGGTGCAGGACGAGGCCGAGAAGAGGGAGACTGCCCTCCTGGCCGAGTTCGAGAGCGAGCGCTCCTCCTGGACTGACAGGGAGGCGATGCTGACCTCCGGCTTCCACAAGATCGAGGATATCGTTGATGGTAAGTTTCTTTCGCTTCTTCGGGCTTCCGACTATGTGTCAGACCGACTTCTAATTTTTTTGACTTGCTTCTTTTTTTTCTTGGCAGACTTCTTCCCTGGTCACTCGCAGGCAGTCCCTCTGGCCATCGAGGCTGCTCGTGAGGCGCGAAGGGCGAACGGTGAGGAAATCGCCGCTAATGCCCCCCGAACCGTCGATGAGAAGCTTCTGAGCATTGAAGCCCGTCTTCGTCCGGCTTGCCGGCTGGTGCGCCGGCTTCAGCGTGCCGGCGCCCAGGCGGTTGCCGCCCTATGGCCAGGCACGCCGGCTATGCGTACCGCCAGCCGAACTGCCGACTGGCTGGAGGTCGCTGCCGGCCGTCTTGAGGCCTGGAAGGGTTCCTCGGCCCGGGCCGGAGTGCGCCGGGCCTTGGAGTCCGTCAAGGCATGGTACCCAGGGCTGGACCTGGACCGTCTGGCCGCGTTCCGGTCAGAAGCCCAGGCCGAGCTGGAGGCCGTGGAGGGCGCCCTTATCGAGCGTGCGGCGGCCATCGCTGAGTACACGGACACCAGTGTCTTCGTCCCCGAGCGGGCTGAAGGCGGCGAGGAAGTGCCGCCAGAGTGGTTCGGGATGAACCCGGAGTATGGCGAGGACTCAGCGGAGGTGATCGACTCCAGCACCGAGGAGGAGGACGAGGCGGAGGACAAAGGCGAGGTGGAGGTGCCAGAAGGCGGAGCAGGCGGCCAGCCTCAGCTCGACCGCGCCTCCAGCAACGAGCCGCGTCGGGAAAAAGCGACTGCCGCCGGAGGCGATCAAACCGAGACCGCCCAGCCGACTCCCCCGGCGCCGACCGCACAGCCGACTCCTCCAGTAATCTTTTGAAAACTTTGTTAGATTCGAACAATTCCACCTGTGGGGTGTATCTTGAACTTCTATTCGAAGATTCGGCCAAGGGCCTGTGTACATATTAATCTGCTTTCCGTCTTTCCTTGCTTATTGCTCTTTAGGCTTTTTTCCTTTTGCCGCCTTCCTTTAGTCGCTGCCTTGTCAGTCGAGCAGCCGCTCTGCGGACTGTCGCTGGGTCAAGTGCTTGGCTACTTCGGGAAGGCAAGTACTTGGCCGTTTAGAGTTTCTTTAGCAAGTCGGATAGAAAGTGACAGGCCGACTACCCAAGAGTTGGCCGTCCTTAATAGAGGCTAATAAAGACGGCGAGCCGGCTACTCATGAGTCGTTTTGCGCTTCAGAAATGCTGGAGGCCGTCTTACGCTATGTTCATGCTTTAGGTCCTTAGCCATTTTTCGTGTGGGCACCCGTTCTTCCTCACTCCTGCCTGCCTCACAGTCGCTCTGCGAGCTGCGGCTTTGCCAGGAGGCGGATTGGGCACCGCACACTACTTGTCTGACTGCGGGAAGCTCCTCATAGCGCAAGGCAGCAAGTGCCCAGGCTGACTAGTCTGGCCCGGTGCCAAGCGACTCGTAATGAAAGTAATGTACTAGGAGGCATAATTATTATCATACAGATAACAAGAGAGGCAGTCCCCGAGCTCGTCTCGGGGGGCCCAAAGTCTTAGTACTTTAATACAAAGGGGTAGTGTGATACATACTGCATCAACTGTAAAATCTTCGGAGAAGATTTGCATTCCACGGGCGCTCTGTCTCTTTGCCGGAATCGTCCCTCTTGCGCGCTCGGGGCTTCTGAGCGTCGATCAAATAGTAGGCGTCGTTCCCTAGCACCTTGCTGATGATGAAGGGGCCTTCCCAAGGTGCCGACAACTTGTGTTGGCCGGCTGTTCAATGGATCAGCCGGAGCACAAGGTCGCCTTCTTGAAAAGATCTTGGCCTGACCTTCCTATTGTAGTATCGACGCAGACTCTGCTGGTAGATGCTGGACCGGCTGAGTGCCAACAGCCGGCCCTCTTCCAGCAGATCGACGCCGTCTTGACGTGCTTCTTCTACTTCTTCCTCGGTGTACATGGTGACTCGCGGGGAGTCAAACTCTATGTCCGTTGGGATGACGGCTTCGGTGCCATACACGAGGAAGAATGGTGTGAAGCCGGTTGACTTGTTTGGAGTCTTGCGCAGACCCCAGAGGACGGCTGGCAGCTCCTCAAGCCAACAGCCGGCAGATCGCTCCAGCGGTACGACGAGTCGAGGCTTGATGCCGGATAAGATGAGGCTGTTTGCTCGCTCCACCTAGCCGTTTGACTGCGGATGGGCAACAGACGCTAAGTCCAGTCGGATGCCCTGCGTCGCACAGAAACAGGCCAAGGCGCCTTTGGCAAAATTCGTGCCATTGTCGGTAATGATTCTGTGTGGGATGCCGTACCGAGTTGTGATGTCAGCGATGAAGGTCACTGCAGTCGGACCATTCAACTTCTTGATGGGTTTCACCTCCACCCACTTGGTGAACTTGTCCACTGCGACAAGTAGGTGAGTCAAGCCACCTCGTGCCGTCTTGAATGGTCCCACCATGTCCAGGCCCCAGACTGCAAAGGGCCAGGCGATGGGGATAGTCTTGAGTGCGGAAGCCGGGTGATGTGGCTTGGAGCGGAAAATCTGGCACCCCTTGCACTTTTGAACTAACTCTTTGGCCTCTTCCAGGGCGGTTGGCTAGAAAAAACCGTGCCGGAAGGCTTTGGCGACGAGTGCCCTGGAGGCCGCGTGGTGACCGCACTCGCCTTCATGGATGTCTCTGAGGATTGCCTGGCCTTGTTCTGCCTCGACGCAGCATTGGAAGACGCCGGTAATGCTGTGCCTGACCAGCTCTCTGTTGACTATGGTGTAAGCTGCTGCTCGGCGTTGAACTTGCCGAGCCAAGATTTCATCAGTTGGCAGCTCTCTGTTTACTAAGAATCTGAGGATGGGCTGGGCCCATGAAGGTGCTGCTATTTCTTCAACTGCCACTAGTGCGACTTGGATAAGGGTGGCCGGGCTGGGAGGCGGCGGGTTGGAGTCCGCAGCCGCTTGCTGATTTGACAAAGTCCCGGGGTCGACTGGAGCAGTCCCCGGGCCGAGCTCTGGAGTCTTCGATCTTGCTACTGCAGTCCCCGGGCCGGGTTCTGAAGTCCCTGGGCCGGCTTCGACTGTATGTTTCTTGGAGTTGGATCCGTCGTCCTCAGGCGGAGCCGGCACATAGATTGAATCTGATTCGGGTGACGGCTTGATAGAAGGCTTGAGGAGGCGCCGGAGGGTGACACCAGATGGTATTGCCTGGCGAGTGGAGCCGATTCGTGCCAAGGCGTCTGCTTGGTCGTTGTCATTCCTTGGCACGTGGAGGAACTCGCACCCCTCGAAGTATCCGCTGAGTTACTGGACGAGGAAACGGTAGCTCGCCATATTTGCGTCCTTGGCGTCCTAATCGCCAGATGATTGCTGGACTACCAAGTCAGAGTCGCCATAACACAGGATCCGGCGAATGCCGAGTTCTTTGGCAAGCCGGAGCCCGTGGATGAGCGCCTCGTATTCGGCCACATTGTTGGAGGCGGCGAAGTGGATCTGCAGTGCATATCTGAGTTTGTCGCCCTTGGGGGAAGTGAGGACGACGCCGGCTCCCAAGCCGGTGCGCATCTTGGAGCCGTCGAAGTACATCCGCCAATGGGTGGAGTCGGGCGCTGGCGGCAGATACTGGGTCTCGGCCCAGTCGATGAGGAAGTCGGCCAGTGCTTATGACTTGATGGCGGTGCGGGGCTCATAGTAGATGGTGTAGGGGGCTAGGTCGATGGCCCATTTGGCCACTCGGCCAGAAGCATCTCGGATTCCGATGATCTCGGCCAGTGGAGCTATGCAGACCACGGTGATTGGATGCTCCTGGAAGTAAGGCTTCAATTTCTTGGCGGCAAAATGCACGCCGTAGCACATCTTCTGGTAATGGGGGTAGTTCTGCTTGGAGGTCGACAACACCTCGCTCAAGTAATATACCGGTCTCTGGACAGGTAGCGCCTTGCCTTCCTCCTTGCGCTCGACTACAATGACTGTGCTGACTACTCGGCTGATGGCGGCAATGTATAGGAGCATGGGCTCTTTGGGAGTCGGAGCCGCCAACACAAGGGGAGTAGTCAACATCTTCTTTAGTTGCAGAAAAGCCTCGTCCGCCTTGGGAGTCCACTCAAAGAAGGTCGTCTTCTTCATGAGCTGATACTAGGGGAGAGCCTTCTCGCCCAGCCGACTGATGAATCGGCTGATGGATGCCAAACAGCCGGTGAACTTCTGCACATCTAACAGTCGTCTGGGTGCCTCCATCCTTTCGATGGCCTTGATCTTCACAGGATTGCACTCTATGCCGCGTTTGGAGACCAGGAAACCGAGGAGCTGGCCGGCTGGTACTCCGAAAATGCACTTCTCTGGTTGAGTTTGATCTGGAATCGGCGCAGATGCTCAAAGGTTTCCTTGAGGTCCTCCAGCAAGGTTCCACGCTTCTCCGTCTTCACCACTACATCATCCACATAGACGTGGGCATTCCTGCCGAGTTGCTTCAGGAGGCACTTCTGCATGCAACGCTGAAAGGTGGTGCCGGCGTTCCTTAAGCCGAACGTCATGGTCAGGTAACAGAAGGCTCCAAACGGCGTGATGAAGGCGGTCTTCAGTCTGTCAGCCGGGTTCAGCTTGATCTGGTGATATCCTGAATATGCGTCTAGGAAACTCAACAGCTCGCATCCGGCTGTGGAGTCTATCACCTGATCAATTCTCGGCAGAGCAAATGGGTCCTTGGGGCAGGCTTTGTTGAGGCTTGTGTAATCAATGCACATCTGCCACTGCTTGTTCTTCTTCAGCACCAGTACTGGGTTTGCCAGCCACTCTGGAAAAAACACTTCCATTATGAAGCCGGCCGCCAGGAGCCGGGCTATTTCTTCTCCAACAACTCTTCTTTTTTCTTCTGACAGGCGGCGCAAGGGCTGCCTGACGGGCTTCATATCAGATCGGACGTGTAATTTGTTCTCGGCGAATTCCCTCGGGACACCAGGCATGTCCTTGGGGGACCATGCGAAGATGTCGCGATTCTCACGGAGGAAATCGACGAGATCGCCTTCCTATTTGCCGTCAAGGCCTGTACCCATGACAGCGTACCTCTCCGGGTGCTCCGGGTCCAACGGTATCTTCTTTGTTTCTCTGGCCGGCTTGAATGATCCTTCTGCTTCCGACTCCTTGGGGTCGGGCGATAACTCGGGCTGCTTGCCGGCCATCGCCACGACCCGATCAAGAAGCCGTTTCTCAGCCGCGATCACCAAGGACTCGGCCAGCCGACTGCTTTCGACCGCGCAAGCGGACGACTTCATGTAGTCGCCAGACACGGTTAGGATTCCCTTGGAACTCGACATCTTCATCCTGAGGTAGGCGTAGTGGGGGACCGCCATGAACTTGGCCAAGGCGGGTCGGCCAAGCAGTGCATGATATGGGCTCTCAAGGTCCACCACCTCAAACCAAACTGGCCCTCGTCGGAAATGATCCTTGTCTCCGAAGAGGACATCTATCAGGATCTTGCTGATTGGCGAGCAGGAAAGGCCAGGAACGATTTCGTGGAACACAGTCCAGCTGCTTTGAAGCTGTCTTCGCTTGATTCCCAATTTCTCCATTGTATCCTTGTACAGGATGTTGATACTGCTGCCTCCGTCTATCAGTACTCGCGAGAAGCGAGCGGCCCGCCTATCTGTGGCGAGTGTGGCGCTTAAGACCAAGGCGTAGGAGCCTGGACTCGGCATCACCTCTGGGTGATCAGCTCTGCTCCAACTGATAGGCTTCTCGGACCAATGCATGAACTCTGGAGTTCTTGATGCAACCGCATTTACTTCTTGCTGCTGTTGGCGCCTGCCGCGCCAATCATCCGCTACACTGGTGAACACCACATAGGCTCCGTGCTCATCTGGGAACTCGTCTTGTATCGCGCCGACTGGCCTAACGGCCGGCTGCTGGGGCGGCGGTGGAGGAGGCGGCCCAGCAGGAGCGGGAGGGAGCAGGCCGTCCCCCTTGGCGATTCTGGTTAGCCAGTGGCATTTCCTGGTGGTGTGGTTCGACGGCTTCGCTCCGCTGTGAAACTTGCAGGGACCATCTAGAGTCTGCTCATTGGAGAAAGCCAGCAGCCAGTTGGACTTGCCGCCCTTCTGTCGCTTCGCCGGAGGCGGTCCCTCCAACTGCTGGTCCTCTGCTATTGCCACTTGCCGACTGCTGGAAGTCGGCTGCGGGGCTTTGCGCTTCTCTTGGAGCCTGAGGGGCGACTTTGCCAGTTGTGCTGACCCGAATCTCCGCCTTCATGGAGGAGTCGGCCGTGGCGTACTTGTCCGCTGTGATCAGCATCTCGTCGAGGGTCTCCGGCTCGTCGCAGAGGAGCTTGTGCTTGAGGAGGGTGCCTTCTCTGCACCCGGCAGTAAAGTACTCGATGGCCTGCACCTCGTGCACGCCCTCGCAGGAGTTCCGGAGTTCGCCCCAGCGCGTGAGGTAGTCGCGAGTAGACTCGTCAGGGCCTTGCACGCACAAGGAGAGCTGGCGTGGCTTGGGAGGTCGCTTGTACGTGCTCGTGAAGTTGCAGACGAAAGCCTCGGTGAAGTCGACCCAGCTGTTGATGCTGCGAGGCTTCAGACTGTTCAACCATGTCCGGGCCGAGCCCTGGAGCATGAGCGAGACGTATCTTACGGCAACACGCTTGTTGCCGTTCGCTATGTTGACGGCTGTGGAGTAATCGATCAGCCAATCTTCCGGCTTCACGGTGCCGGTATATTTGGGCGTGTCTCGGGGGAGCGTGAACCCTTTGGGAAAGGGCTCATCCCGGATGCGGGGTCGAAAGCACGAGGGACCCAACTCGTCTTCTTCTTCCAGCGCCAGGGATCGGTGGAGTCGGTCGATCCGATGGCGGGCGTCGTTCTCTCCGACTCCCTCTCGGCAGCCAAGGTGGTCACCGAGAGTCGGATGTTCCACGGGCGGCGGGGAGACTCGCCTTTCTCTGTGAGGAGGGGGAGGCAGGTAGTCGTCCCGCCGTTACACCACTTTGGGGCGGCCGTCTTGGTCGCGCTCGATGGTGATGTGAGTCTGACTGCGGCTGACAGCCTGCTCCTTGTCCTTCTTCCCACGGGCCCCGCCAGTCGGCGTTCGAGACGTCGCACCTTGGTCTCGGCGAGGCGGTGGGTCGTCGTTTTGGCGCTGCGGCGCCTCGGTGCGGCAGCCGACATCATTCTGCGCGGCAGCCGTGTCGAGGAGCTGCTGAACTCACTCTGTCATTATGCGGCGCTCTTCGCCTTCGAAGTTGTCGAGCTTTCCTGTCGCCGCCTGGGCAGCACGGATATTCTCTGCGGGCGTGGCATACACAGGGTGATCAGCCCCGAAGAGGTTGGCGATTGCCGCGCAGCGCTGTTGGACCGCGCCTAGGTGGCTAGGCCCAGTTGGAGCCGGCGAGCCGCCTACGGCGCGATCCATCTCACGTTGGTAAGCTTCTGACAAGCGCCTCATGCTTGCCAGCTTCTTCGCGCCCTCGATGAGCTGAAGGCAGAGCGCCTCTAGCGTCCCGGCGTTGGCGTCTTCCGGAATCGGTGCTGCAAGGTCTCGCAGGGCCGCGTCAAACGGGTCGTGCGCTCCTTCGCCGGAGCGCTCGCCGTGGTCGAGGACGAGGACCTCAGTGACGGTGCTTCCGCCACTCCCCACGTACGAGAGCGGCTCGTCGTAGACCACCATGTTGGTGGGGAACGCGTCAAGCGACGCGGTGTCGGAGTCGACCAGCATCGGGTCGGTGGATCCTATGGACTCCAGGTCTGCGGCAGGCTCGTCGGCGACGTGGAGTTGGTCGAGGAGGCCCGTGAGGAGGCTCTCGGGGCCACTCGTGCCTGCGTCGGGCGCAGGCTCATCGGAGAGGCAAACCTCCCCGACAAGATCGGCGAGGCAGCTGGCTGCACAGGCGATCTCAGCACCGTGCAGCGCGTCGGCACAGACGCCGTCCGGTGTGCCGGGCTGGCTGTGCTCGCCGGGGAGGAACAGGGTTCCCGTCCAGAGCAGATCTCTGGACGACGGTGCACCTCGCCCCATGGTGGGCGCCAAATGTCGGGGGTTGGATACGACATATGCCAAAGGATGGCTTATCATGGTGGGAGCGAGTAGAACGTCGCCGGTGCCTGGAAGCCGGATGAGGCAAAGACATGCACGCCGGCGGAACTTACCCAGCGTCAGGGCTCTCCTTGGTGATAACACCCCTACTGCTGCTCTGCGGGGTCTCCGCATGATCACTAAAGCAAAGTGGCTACAATGGTGCTCCTGGAGCTGTTTCGGGAGGCAGGAGAGGGCAAGGCTAGCTCCCTCCTCCCTGGGCTATCTGGTCTATCTTTCTCTAGGTCCAAACCCTTTGCATGGGTGCCCCGGGGGGTTTATATAGGCCTACCCCCCGGGGGTACAATAGTAATTCGGCTGGGCGCGGGTCCCAGCCGTCTGTCTCTCAGGCCGCCGTCCTTCCCACCGGCTTCTGGGGCCCGCCGACTGGCGGGTCCTGCGGACAGGCTTGATACTGTAGAGGCACTCCTGATGACGCAGGCTCGGTCATCGGGTCGTGGCCACAGTGCCACCGTCTATTGGGCGATCGCTCTCGCCATTCCCCATCTTATCTGGTTAATGGCTCATGGGGCCCTGGGAGGAGTCGGCTGACTCCAGGGAGGCCGACTCCCACTGGTCCGTCTTCGGGTTGCCCAGGCCGCCTTCGGCCCACCCGCTGACAGGCGGCCCCGCCGCCTTCGGGTCGTACAGGCCGGCGTCATGGGCACAGTGTACTGCGCACTGTGGCTGAGGTCAGGGCAGGCATGGCAACAGTGCCGCATCTCGCCGGAGATCTTCCCGCGATACGGCTCACTGTAGCCATGCCGGCCCTTCGTAAGCAAGAGGGGGAAACGGCCATGCCGTGACTGTACCCCGCATTGTACTTCGAGATGAGGGAGGAGTCATGGGCCGACTCTCCATAGTCGGCCTCTCTGGAGGTCACCAGCTTGGAGTCGGCTTATCTGGGAGTCACCGTCGGGGACTCGGCATATTTTGGAGTCGCTCCTGGGACTCGGCCTGAGGGGCGCGGCCTGCCCCGATGTCTTGAAATGTCCTGGGCCTCCGGTTAGCCTACCCGTGGCCCATTACTCCGACAAACACCGAAAAGCCAAGCAGGACCTTACTGATTATACTCACTTAAGCATTGGTGATATAGTCTCGGGCTATCTGAATCAAGTGCGTAACAGCTGTGACCTGGAAATTGACATCGTGAAACAAATACAGCACAAATCTGAGGTATTACTTATACTTTTTACCTGAGTCTTACATACTGTACCAGCCCCCAAGTCTATTGCTTATTGAACAAATATGTTGTAGACTTTAGAAATCTGCTATACTTGTTAACTTATCTGTCTCAAAAAGAATTTACTTAACCCGGTTATAACATAAGGCTTTTAAATTTTCAATACACATTAGCCCCCAAGTGTCAAGTATCTTTATTTGTAAGGTAGTTGAGACTTTAATATATGTGACACGGCAAGAGAAGGTTTAAAATTCTTCAGCATACATTAGCCCCAAGTGTCAAGTATCTTTACTTGTAAGGTGCTTGAGACTTTAATGTTACCTTATCATCCTTACCATAACCCGGTGTCAATGCAGGTTGCCATAAATTAGTTTGAATTAGAGCTTGCAGTCCTGAAGAGTCGTCTAGAAACTCAAGAACTTGAGACACAGAAGGCTAACTCCAAATTTGAATTCAGTGTCTCTGAAAATGAGAAACTAAAGAAGAAATTTGAGTCGGAGAAGAAAACTTGGGCTGATGAGAAGGCTTCTCTGGTGACTCGGGCCGAAACAGCCGAAACATCCCTTGCAGAAACAACAACCGAGCTATCCGACTTAAAACAATAGATATCTCAAATGGTCTCTGCCATCTTCGGTAAGTTATTTGTGAAACAGCCTTAAACATTATAACATTACAATGATTATTGCATTAATTACTTCCGGCTGACGGTCATGTTTTTGCCCATACAGGCCCCATGAGTACCAATCTGAAGCAAAACATGCTGATCAAGCTTAAAGCAGTTTACACCTTAGTAGAACAACTGTACTCCGGGTCACAACGCGCCTTGGCCGTTGTAGCTTTATCAACTCCACATCCCCGCCTTTTGCAAGACGTGTTGAAGAGCCTCGCTTTTCTTCCTCAGCGGATCCAAGACTTAAGGCGGGCGTCCTCAAGAGCCGGGGCCGTGGCCGCATTGAGCCGGGCTAAAGCATGGCTCCCAGAACTAGACCCGGCCGACCTTGCCGTTGGGTACCCAAGTCTGAAGGAAGACGACACTGCATTTGATGACCATGATTTCACCGCCTGCGTCAGAGCCATACGTCCGGTGCCAACCCTTATTGGAAACGACACTGACCTTAGCAAGTATGCGCCGGCTTATGACAGTGAAAACCGGAGAATCCCAAATGCTCCATATGATCAGATCAGCCTGATCCCTCCAATTCGTAAGCATACTTTTGCCCCTGAAGTAGACCCAGCCAGTTTAATAGATGATGAAGCTGAGTTTGAAGCTTGGAGCGGCATTGACTGGGCCTCGTCAACTTTCCAGGACAAAACAGTCGACGAAGAAGCGGAGAAGGATAACCCGGAGCCTTCAAGCCCGCCGAAGGAATAAATCGCCAGGTGTTTGGCCAAAAAACAATGCTTCATCTATTCCGACTCGGGGAGTCTTGTAATAGGGTAGAAAGATCTTCCCAATGCTCTTCATGCCTTCGTGCATGTTCTTATCACTTACTGCTTTCCATAAGCTGCCATGGCTGTATATTTCTGGATTTTACTTCCTTGGCATTTTAAATTTTGCTTGCCTTATTCCGCGATCCTTTGATAATCTTCCCGGCTCATATAATATTCACCCGGCACTTAACAACCTGGGGTGACGAAACATTAAACCAGCAAGGCAAAAAACATCTCATAATGTTTTCCACAAGGTTTCAGGATCATCAAAATACTTTACAGGCTTCTGATTCGGATACGATTAGTAAACCGTTCCAAAGGGGTTAAGCTAAGATTCGGATACGATCATATAGTCCCCAATGGTTTGGCGATGCCGATCAAGTGGGTATCGACAACTATGTTCTCTTTGGTTCAAATACGACCTATGTTTGAACAGGAAGCCCCCAAGTGACCATAAGATTTGTTTAATGACGCTGATTCGTATATGATCCACGTCAGACCTAAAGGGGTTAAGCTGTGATTCAAATATGATCAAGAAGCCCCCAAGTAGGTTTGGCAGTATGCCGATCAAGCGGGTATCGACAGCTATGTTCTCTTTGGTTCGGATATGACCTATGTTTGAATAGGAAGCCCCCAAGTGATCATGGCTAGATTCAGAGATGATCATAAGCCGGACCAAATGTAAAGCCGGATTCAGATATGATCCAGCCCCTATTGGTTGTTTCCACCACCTGTCAAAAAGGCATATACACTTTGTTGAGGGTGAAAAAAGGACAGAGGTCCTGCTTTATTACTTGATATAATATATACATTGTCAAAAAATATATACATCTAAAGAGCCAGTGGCTTAAGTATAGTAATGCCGAAGATGGGCTATATTCCACGGCCGGCGGGTCTCCTCCTCCGACTTACATGAGTCTTTGTGCTCTCGAATATCAATGAGGTAGTATGACCCGTTATTCAGATTCTTGCTGACCACAAAGGGTCCTTCCCAAGGAGGGGATAGCTTGTGCATATCGGACTGATCCTGGATGAGCCAGAGCACTAAATCGCCTTCCTGAAAGGTTCTGCTTCTGACCCGGCGGCTGTGATAGCGACGAAGGTCTTGCTGGTAAATCATTGAGCGGGCTATTGCCAAGTCTCGCTCTTCATCCAACAAGTCAAGTGCCTCCTGTCGAGCTTTTTCATTATCAGCCTCGACGTAAGCCGCCACACGGGGCGAATCATGCCAGATATCACTTGGCAGAACTACTTCTGCTCCATAAACCATGAAAAAAGGTGTGTAACCCGTGGACCTGTTAGGCGTAGTGTTGATGCTCCATAGCACAGAGGGCAACTCTTCCACCCAACAACCCGGAGTCCGTTGTAAGGGGACCAAGAGCCGTGGTTTGATACCCCTTAAGATCTCCCGATTAGCTCTTTCTGCTTGACCATTGGATTGAGGATGAGCAACAGCCGAAATGTCAAGCCGGATATGTTCCCGTTGACAGAACTCTTCCATGGCACCCTTGGAGAGATTAGTGCCATTATCAGTTATGATGCTATGTGGAAAACCAAAACGAAAGATCACCTTTTTGATGAACTGAACTATTGTGGCCGCATCACACTGACTGACCGGCTCTGCCTCAATCCACTTTGTAAATTTATCCACTGCCACCAGGAGGTGTGTCTTTTTATCCTTAGACCTTTTGAAAGGTCCCACCATGTCAAGCCCCCAGACTGCAAACGGCCGGTTAATTGGAATCATCCTCAATTCTTGGGCCGGCATATGAGCTCGTCGTGAGAATTTTTGACACCCGTCACACTTGCTAACAAGATCTTCTGCATCAGCATGAGCCGTCAGCCAATAAAAACCATGATGGAAAGCCTTGGCCACCAGAGATTTTGAACCGGCATGATGACCAGAATCCCCTTCATGGATCTCTCGAAGTATCTCTTGACCCTCTGCAGGTGACACACAACGCTGGAACGCCCCTGTGACACTGAGGTGATGTAACTCGCCATTAACAATTGTCATGGATTTGGACCGCCTAACAATTTGTCTCGCCAAGGTCTCATCCTCAGGCAGCTCTCCCCGGGTCATATAAGCCAAGTATGGCAATATCCAATCCGGGATGACGTGAAGTGCGACCACCAACTGTGCCTCCGGGTCTGGCACTGCATGCTCTTCCTCTGTACGTACCTTGACAGAAGGATTATGCAGAACGTCAAGAAAGGTGTTAGGTGGCACCGGCTTACGCTAAGAGCCCAACCGGCTTAAAGCATCAGCCGCCTCATTCTTCCTTCTATCAATATGCTCCACCTGATACCCTTTGAAGTACCCTGCTACAACATCTACTTCACGGCGATAAGCCGCCATAAGGGGATCCTTAGAATCCCATGTGCCTGAGACCTGTTGAGCCACGAGGTCTGAGTCGCCCAAACACCTGACTCGGCTTAAATTCATCTCCTGAGCCATCCGGAGACCATGGAGCAAGGCCTCGTATTCAGCTGCGTTGTTAGTACAGGGAAACATAAGCCGGAGAACATAACGAAATTTGTCACCTCGAGGGGAAGTTAAGACAACTCCAGCCCCGGATCCTTCTAACTGCCTGGACCCATCAAAGTGAATAGTCCAATACGTATTGTCCGGCTTCTCCTGAGGTGCCTGCAACTCTGTCCAATCATTGATAAAATCCACCAAGGCCTGAGACTTGATAGCAGTACGGGGCATGTACTTCAAACCATAAGGCCCAAGCTCAATGGCCCACTTAGCGATTCGTCCTGTGGCTTCCCTATTCTGAATGATGTCTCCCAAAGGAGCTGAGCTTACCACCATTATAGGGTGACTTTGGAAGTACTGCTTCAGCTTCCGGTTTGCCATGAACACACCATAAACAAGCTTTTGCCAATGTGGATACCTTTGTTTAGACTCAATGAGTACCTCGCGGATGTAATAAACCGGCCGTTGAACTGGATGCTCCTTGCCTGCCTCCTTACGCTCCACCGCGATGGCAACACTAACGGCCCGTGAATTAGCAGCCACATATAACAATAGCGGCTCTTTATCAATGGGAGCTGCAAGAACCGGTGGCTCAGACAACTGTCTCTTTAAATCTTCAAAGGCAGTGTTAGCAGCATCGCTCCAGACAAAAGTGTCCGTTTTCTTCATCATATGATATAGCGGTAAGGCCTTCTCCCCTAACCGGCTTATGAACCGGCTTAAAGCAGCAACACGTCCCGCCAAGCGCTGAACGTCGTTGATACATGCCGGCTTAGCCAGAGAGGTAATAGCCGCGATCTTCTCCGGATTAGCTTCAATGCCTCTATTTGACACCAGAAAGCCCAAGAGCTTGCCTGCAGGTACACCAAACACACACTTGGCCGGGTTAAGCATCATCTTGTAAACCCGGAGATTGTCAAAGGTCTCTCTCAAGTCGGATATTAAAGTTTCCTTTTCTCTGGACTTCACCACGATGTCATCCACATAAGCATGAACATTGTGCCCAATTTGATCGTGCAAACAGTTCTGCACACATCGCTGATAAGTTGCCTGGGCAGTCTTGAGCCCAAACGACATAGAAGCATAATAGAAGGCCCCAAACGGAGTGATAAAAGTTGTCTTCTCTTGGTCCTTAACTGCCATCTTGATCTGATCATAACCAGAGTAAGCATCCAAAAAACTCAAACGTTCACAACCCGCCGTAGCATCAATGATTTGATCAATATGAGGGAGAGCAAAGGGATCAGCCGGACAAGCCTTGTTTAAGTCCATGTAATCCACACACATCCGCCAAGTGCCATTCTTCTTGAGCACCAGCACCGGGTTAGCCAACCACTCCGGATGAAAAACTTCAACAATTAACCCGGCCGCTAAGAGTCGGACCACCTCTTCCCCAATAGCTGTCCGTCTCTCTTCATTGAATCGTCGGAGAAACTTCCTGACCGGCTTATACTTCGGATCAATATTGAGAGTGTGCTCAGCGAGTTCCCTCGGTACACCCGGCATGTCAGAAGGTTTCCATGCAAAGATGTCCCAGTTCTCACGGATGAACTCGATGAGCGTGCTTTCCTATTTAGGATCCAAATTGGCACTGATACTGAACTGCTTAGAGGCGTCTCCCGGGGTGAAGTCAACAAGCTTTGTCTCAGCTGCCGATTTAAATTTCAACGCCGGGTTATGCTCAGTAGTTGGTTTCTTGAGGGAGGTCATATCCGCCGGGTTAACATTGTCTTGATAGAATTTGAGCTCCTCCGCAGCACATGCCGTCTCAGCGTAAGCCGCGTCGCCTTCTTCACATTCCAAAGCCACCTTTTGACTCCCATGCATGGTGATGGTGCCCTTGTAACCTGGCATCTTGAGCTGTAAGTAAACGTAACACGGCCGTGCCATGAACTTAGCATAAGCCGGTCGCCCAAATAGAGCGTGATATGGACTCCTGATTTTGACCACCTCAAACGTCAACTTCTCAGCCCTGGAATCATACTAATCTCCAAAGGCCACCTCTAATTCAATCTTACCAACTGGGTAAGCCGACTTTCCTGGAACCACCCCATGGAAAACAGTGTTGGATGTTCTCAGATTCTTCTCAGTCAACCCCATACGCTGGAAGGTCTCATAATAGAGTATATTGATGCTGCTACCTACGTCCATGAGTACCTTAGTGAATTTATATCCACCAACCTGGGGTGCTACCACCAAGGCTAACTGACCCGGATTATCAACGCATGGAGGGTGATCCTCTCTGCTCCAAATGATGGGTTGCTCTGACCATCTCAAATAACGAGGAACTGCCGGCTCAA
Organism: Triticum dicoccoides; assembly: GCF_002162155.2. Classification (NCBI taxonomy): domain Eukaryota; kingdom Viridiplantae; phylum Streptophyta; class Magnoliopsida; order Poales; family Poaceae; genus Triticum; species Triticum dicoccoides. The sequence continues at coordinate 69,436,808 of NC_041383.1, forward strand.
CCGAATTTACAGCCCTCTTATGAACCTTCTGGTCACGTTTGCATAAGCTAGTGGTAAACACATGGTACTGCCCACTGCTTAACTGCTTCGGCTGGCTCTGGTAACCCGACTGATGCTGCTGTTCTCCTCCCTGACCAGCTTGCTGCTGATTATTTCCACCTGGCTGTCCCTGAAAACCGGAATTTGAACCGCCGCCCGGGCCATGAAAGCCGCCAGCCCCTGAACCGCCGCTAGGTCCGTGACTACCATCAAAGGTATTGGAATTTTTAAACGCCTTCATGATCGCACAATCCTTCCACAGGTGTGTAGCGGGGTGCTCCCGGGTGCCGTGTTTCGGGCAGGGCTCATTGAGTAGCTGCTCAAGAGATGGGCCTAACCCGCCGGATCGAGGCCACTTACCCTTACGTCTCTGATTGTTACCCTGTGTACTAGCGTTGGCCACAACCTCTTGGCTGCCGTCCGCCTTACGCTTATTTCCGCTTTGATTCCTCGGGTGTGCTGTTGACCCTTTCCATTATCGTTCCTTTTTCCCTTCCCTGTCTTCTTATCGTCAGACGCGGGGTCCTTGGTACTATCAGAATCAGCATATTTGACTAACACTAGTAGAAAACAGGGCTTTCGTCCAGGCCAGTTTAGCCCATTAGTCCCGGTTCAATCCAGAACCGGGACCAATGGAGCTATTTGCCCCGGTTTGTGAGCCCAGGGGGCCGGCCGGGCCACGTGGGCCATTGGTCCCGGTTCGTCCGGACCTTTTGGTCCCGGTTGGTGGGACGAACCGGGACCAATGGTCCTGGCTCCTGGCCCACCACTATTGGTCCCGGTTGGTGGCATGAACCGGGACCAAAAGGGTTTTACCTATAGTCCCGGTTCATGCCACCAACCGGGACCAATGGTGCTGCCTATATATAGCCCCTCGCGCAAGAGCAGAGCACACTGCTCTGTTTTTTCTGGCCGAGGGGGAGAGCGCTTGGTGGTGCTCTAGCTCACCTCCTATGCACACAAGGTGTTCGATGGAATGCCCGAGCCACACTACTTAAGGTTTCTCCTCTCCAAGCTCGACCGCCAAGCTCCATTTTCCTCAATATTTATCTAGGTTTAGCGGTCCGTCACGCCCCGTCCCCGTCTTCACCGCCGTCGATCACCCACGCCGATCTCATCGCCGGCACCACCGTGGTGAGCCTCTTGTTCTTATCTTCTTTCTGAAAGGAAAAATATTATTACTTGTTTGTTTAGATAGATACTTGTATTATTTTCTTACTTTTATTATTGCATCTTATATAGTGCGCCGATGGTTTTGGTATCCGCCCCCGTCGGCCCTCGTCCTGTCTATGATTTGGATGTGGTATATATTATCTTTTCATAACTATTGGTTCATTTATTGTTTATGAAAATTATGCCGACCAACGTGACATAGATTTTATTTATCTAGGAGGTTGTTGAACCGGAAATTCCAACCGACCCTATTGTCGAGAGGTTAAATTTAGTTGAAGAAGAAAACAATTTCTTGAAGGAAAAAATAAAAAAACTTAAGGAGGAGAAGATGATATTGGAGTTGCATGTTGCGGATGTCGTCGATGATCACAAGATCAAGATGGATGCAATGCGCTTGAAGATGAGAAAGATTAGAAAATATGCCATTCATATCGAGGCTTGGTATCATTATGTCGTTGGATCAGTTGTTACCTTGGTTGCGATTATGATCGCATTTGTTTTCGCATTGAAATGTTTTACATAGTTTCAATGTATGGTTTAATTAATTTAGATGCTCTGCAGAGCTTTATGTTGTTAGATGAGAACTATGTATCTACTTTGGTTTTTATGTGATGATGAACTTCTATTAATTTGGTCACTTAATTATCTATTCATGATGTTCTATAATGATTTTTGACACACTTAATTATATATAATGCACGCAGATGAACCGGCAATGGATGTACGGTGACAGACACACCTCCGAGTACATTAAGGGCGTGCATGATTTTCTCGAAGTGGCTGAGGAAAACAAGCAGAATGGTTTTATGTGTTGTCCATGCCCTATATGTGGGAATATGAAGTCTTACTCTGACCGGAAAATCCTTCACACCCACCTTCTTTACAAGGGTTTCATGCCACACTATAATGTTTGGACGAGGCACGGAGAAATAGGGGTTATGATGGAAGACGGCGAGGAAGAAGAGTACGATGACAACTATGTGCCCCCTGAATACGGTGATGCTACTGAACATCAAGATGCACCAGACGATGTGCACGATGGTGCTGCAACGGGCGAAGCTGCTGAAGATCAAGAGGAACCAGACGATGTGCCCGATGATGATGATCTCCGCCGGGTCATTGTCGATGCAAGGACACAATGCGAAAGTCAAAAGGAGAAGCTGAAGTTCGATCGCATGTTAGAGGATCACAAAAAGGGGTTGTACCCCAATTGCGAAGATGGCAACACAAAGCTCGGTACCGTACTCGAATTGCTGCAGTGGTAGGCAGAGAATGCTGTGCCTGATAAAGGATTTGAGAAGCTACTAAAAATAATGAAGAAGAAGCTTCCAAAGGATAACGAATTGCCCGACAGTACATACGCAGCAAAGAAGGTCGTATGCCCTCTAGGATTGGAGGTTGAGAAGATACATGCATGCCCTAATGACTGCATCCTCTACCGCGGTGCCTACAAGGATCTGAACGCATGCCCGGTATGCGGTGCATTGCGGTATAAGATCAGACGAGATGACCCTGGTGATGTTGACGGCGAGCCTCCCAGGAAGAGGGTTCCTGCGAAGGTGATGTGGTATGCTCCTATAATACCACGGTTGAAATGTCTGTTCAGAAACGGAGAGCATGCCAAGTTGATGCGATGGCACAGTGAGGACCGTAAGAAAGACAGGAAGTTGAGAGCACCCGCTGACGGGTCGCAGTGGAGAAAAATTGAGAGAAAGTACTGGGATGAGTTTGCAAAGGACCCAAGGAACGTATGGTTTGCTTTAAGCGCGGATGGCATTAATCCTTTCGGGGAGCAGAGCAGCAATCACAGCACCTGGCCCGTGACTCTATGTATGTATAACCTTCCTCCTTGGATGTGCATGAAGTGGAAGTTCATTATGATGCCAGTTCTCATCCAAGGCCCTAAGCAACCCGGCAACGACATTGATGTGTACCTAAGGCCATTAGTTGAAGAACTTTTACAGCTGTGGAATGGAAACGGTGTACGTATGTGGGATGAGCACAAACAGGAGGAATTTAACCTAAAGGCGTTGCTGTTCGTGACCATCAACGATTGGCCCGCTCTCAGTAACCTTTCAGGATAGACAAACAAGGGATACCACGCATGCACGCACTGTTTACTTGACACTGATAGTATATACCTGGCAAGCTGCAGGAAGAATGTGTACCTGGGCCATCGTCGATTTCTTCCGACCAACCATCAATGTCGAAAGAAAGGCAAGCATTTCAAAGGCGAGGCAGATCACCGGAAGAAGCCCGCCATGCGTACCGGTGATCACGTACTTGCTATGGTCAATGATTTACACGTAATCTTTGGAAAGGGTCCCGGCAGACTAGCTGTTCCGAATGACGCTGAGAATCACGCACCCATGTGGAAGAAGAAATCTATATTTTGGGACCTACGCTACTGGAAAGACCTAGAGGTCCGCTCTTCGATCGACGTGATGCACGTGACGAAGAACCTTTGCGTGAACCTGCTAGGCTTCTTGGGCGTGTATGGGAAGACAAAAGATACACCTGAGGCACGAGAGGACCTGCAACGCTTGCACGAAAAAGAGGGCATGCCTCCGAAGCAGTATGAAGGTCCTGCCAGCTACGCTCTTACGAAAGAAGAGAAAGAAATATTCTTTCAATGCCTGCTCAGTATGAAGGTCCCGACTGGCTTCTCGTCGAATATAAAGGGAATAATAAATATGCCAGAGAAAAAGTTCCAGAACCTAAAGTCTCATGACTGCCACGTGATTATGACGCAACTGCTTCCGGTTGCATTGAGGGGGCTTCTACCGGAAAACGTCCGACTAGCCATTGTGAAGCTATGTGCATTCCTCAATGCAATATCTCAGAAGGTGATCGATCCGGAAATTGTACCAACGCTAAGGAGTGATGTGGCGCAATGTCTTGTCAGTTTCGAGCTGGTGTTCCCACCATCCTTCTTCAATATCATGACGCACGTCCTAGTTCATCTAGTCGACGAGATTGTCATTCTGGGGCCCGTATTTCTACACAATATGTACCCCTTTGAGAGGTTCATGGGAGTCCTAAAGAAATATGTTCGTAACCGCGCTAGGCCAGAAGGAAGCATCTCCATGGGCCATCAAACAGAGGATGTCATCGGGTTTTGTGTTGACTTCATTCCTGGCCTTAAGAAGATAGGTCTCCCTAAATCGCGGTATGAGGGGAGACTGACTGGAAAAGGCACGCTTGGAAGGGACTCAATAATATGCAGGGACGGATATTCTTGGTCTCAAGCACACTACACAGTTCTACAGAACTCTACCTTGGTGACCCCGTATGTCGATGAACACAAGAACAGTCTACGCTCCAAACACCCGGAGCAGTGCGACGACTGGATTACATGTGAACACATCAGGACTTTCAGCAGTTGGTTGGAAACACGTCTCACAGGTGACAGCAGTGTTTGTGATGAGATGTACTTGTTGTCCAGGGGACCATCTTCGACTGTAATGATTTGGAAAGGATACGAGATAAATGGGAATACTTTTTACATGATTGACCAAGATGAAAAGAGCACCAACCAAAACAGCGGTGTCCGCTTTGATGCAGCAACCGACAATGGAAATGACACATATTGTGGTTACATAGCAGACATATGGGAACTTGACTACGGAGTAGATTTTAAGGTCCCTTTGTTTAAGTGCAAGTGGGTCAATCTGTCAGGAGGCGGGGTACATGTCGACCCACAGTACGGAATGACCACAGTGGATCTGAAAAATCTTGGGTACACTGACGAACCGTTCGTCCTAGCCAATGATGTGGCACAGGTTATCTATGTGAAGGACATGTCTACCAGACCGAGGAAAAGAAAAGATAAGGAAGCGAATACATCATACAATGAGCCAAAGCGCCACATAGTTCTTTCAGGAAAAAGGGACATCCTGGGAGTGGAGGGCAAGACAGACATGTCTGAAGAGTATGAAAAGTTTCATGAAATTCCCCCCTTCAAAGTCAAGGCTGACCCAAGCATCCTGATAAACGATGAAGATTATCCATGGTTACGGTGCAATAAGCAAACGACACAAGCGAAGAAAAAGTGAAGACTTTCTCCCGCAATTATTATGATGATAACATGCCAACTTTGTAACAGACGAGTATGATACCATTGTCCGTTTTGTACATGCACATGCTATGCCAACTTTTTCAGAGTTCATTTGAAAACTATGAATTTTAAAACCTCGCCAACCGAAGGGCGCTCACACCGGTTTATAAATAAAGCAACAAAGAAAACAAAAAAAGAGTTTCCAAATTTGAAAACTAATGGCACTAACAGAAAGTTTATAATTTTTCTAAAACTAAAAGCAAAAAAGAATTAAAAAATAAAGCAAAAAACAACAAAAAATAAATAATGCAGAAAACAGAACAAAAAACTGAAAAAAAATAAAAATAGCAACAATAAGTATTTTGTTGTAAGTAGAAACAAAATAAAATAAATAAAGCAACAAAGGAAACAAAAAAAGAGTTTTCAGATTTGAAAACTAATGGCACTAACAGAAAGTTTATAATTTTTCTAAAACTAAAAGCAAAAAGAATTAAAAAATAAAGCAAAAAACAACAAAAACTAAATAATGCAGAAAACAGAACAAAAAACTGAAAAAAATAAAAATAGCAACAATAAGTATTTTGTTGTAAGTAGAAACAAAATAAAATAAATAAAGCAACAAAGAAAACAAAAAAAGAGTTTTCAGATTTGAAAACTAATGGCACTAACAGAAAGTTTATAATTTTTCTAAAACTAAAAGCAAAAAGAATTAAAAAATAAAGCAAAAGACCAAAAGAAAAATAAA
>NC_041383.1:69444165-69449331 GCF_002162155.2 Triticum dicoccoides
TAAAAATGTATATATGTTCTCTGTGTGTATATATGTTTTATGTTCATAGATTTTTATTTGAACATTATTTAAAAAAACAAGCAATACAAGAAGAAGAAAAAGAATGAGAGGAAAAAGGAAAAAAGAAGAGGAAGAAAGGAGAAGAAGAGGGGATAGGAAGAAGAGGAGAAATAAATAAGAAGAAGAAAAAAGAAGAAAAAGAAGAGGAGAAGAAGAAAAGAATAGAGGAGAAGAAGAAAAAATAGAATTTTTTTTTCTATTTTTTCTTCTTCTCCTCTATTCTTTTCTTCTTCTCCTCTTTTTTCTTCTTCTTTTTTTTCTTCTTCTTCTTCCTTCTTCCTTCTTCCTCTTTTCTTCCTTTTCCTTATTTTCCTTTCTCGAGGGATAAGAAGAAAAGAAGAGGAGAAGAAGAAAGAAAGGAATAGAGGAGAAAGAAGAAACTTTGACACGAGGGGGGGGGTACCGATACCCCCTCCCCGATAACATTATTTTCCCATGTATATGTATGTTGCGTCGTTGTCGATATAACGAGGGTGTCGAGGATCGCCGATGGGTCGAGGGTCGGGAACTAGGGTAGAGGGTCGAGGGTCGTTAAGGGGTCAAGGGTCGAAGGTTTCAGGGTCGAGGGTTCCTATAGTGTCAAAGTATTGAAGAAATCCAATAGCTTGTGGGCGTCGATGCCCACGTCACTTGTGGGACATAGATGTACTGTTCAACGCCGACCCCCTCCCGATAGCTTCAACACTTGGGGGGGGGTCGATATTACCCCCTCCTAGCTTGAAGCGTTCTCGAGGCCACCCCCTAACCCTTGAAGCATTGTCGAGGCCACCCCAAACCCTAGAGAAGCAGCGTCGAGGCCACTAATATGATTCCTTATTGTGATTAGCTAGCTAGTTCTACGTTTGCCACTAATATATCCATATCTGTCATGTTTGAATAATAATTGCCATGTTGTAAATATTTGTAGAAACTATGGACACCCCCCGAGACGAAGCACAAGAAGCGTTGTTGAGGGACATAATCGCAGAAGGAAGTGATGCCCTCTCCTCGATGTTTCTCAACGACAACGATGGTCTGGAAGGAGAGGGTGAAGAAGCAGCTGGCCCTCTCCTCATTGATTTACATGGCTCTGATGACCCAATGCCGGTGCAAGAAGGAGAGGGTGAAGAAGTAGACCGTGAGGACGGCTCCGGTGATCACCAAACCGAGTCCGGCCAGGTATATATATTAGTTAAGCCTGTGCTGACTAGCTAATTGATGCATTCATTGTTTTGGTATGTACACATATTAATTAAATCTCGTTTTTGTTCTTTTTTCTAGCCCTCCGGATTGAGCACAACTTCGGTAAAGAGACGAGGCCCGAAGAAAAAGTTGAGCTCGGATGAAAAGTTTGAGATCATACAAATCGCGCGCGACGGCCAACCGATTGAACCCTACCGGACAAAGAAGGCATTTGTTGCTCAGTGTGGGGTTCTGGTTAGGGACAAGATCCCGATCAGCATCCAGCAATGGTATAAGCCTAAGAACGAAGACCCTGAGGTGTCTTATGTCAATGAGATGCAGAAAGAGAATCTTTGGACTGAGCCGAAGTCAAATTTCACCCTACCGCCGGAGGATGATCCGGAGAAGCCAGTTATAGAGCCATTAATCAAGTCTTTTGCTCTGAGGAAGATGGCAGACCTATTCAGCAATTGGAAGAAAGACCTCAATAGGTATGTCGAAAAAAATGAGACACCAGAATTCATTGGCAAATATGAGAAGATCAGAGATGACTGGCCTGCATTTGTGGCCCACAAGACATCGGAAAAGAGTAAAAAAATGTCGGCGACAAACAAGAGAAATGCTGAGAAGAAGAAGCTTCACCATCGCACGGGGTCAGGTGGCTACCTCGTAGCCCAGCCTAAGTGGGCCAAGGCTGAGAATGATCTGCTTGATAAAGGGATCGAACTAGAGACAATGAACTGGCCAGAACGTTGCCGGACTTGGTTCTTTGGGGCCGGCGGATCCTTGGACCCTATAACAGGGAAGTGCATTTGGACGGAGGAACAATTGGACATACCAGTCAAGAAGCTTCAGCAATATATCGAAGCAGCGCAGCAAGGGACGTTCGTTCCAAACAGGGAGAAGGACGAGCTCACAATGGCCCTCGGCAATCCTGAGCACCCTGGACGGACACGAGGCACGCCAGGCTCCGTTTCGTGGAAGGCTGGATTTCCGGACGCAGGGGGTTACAAAACCCACGAGAGGAGGAAGAAACTGGAGCAGAGCCAACTGCAGTCGCTGCACGAAAGGGTAATGGGGCTAGAGGAACGAGAAGCAGATCGCAGCAAACGACCTGCCGAAGCTTCCCCCGAAGCTACCCCGCCATCTCAGCGGAAAAGCAGCGTGGCTTCCACCGAGCTGCTTCAGCCAGAGCATGCCTTGACGGCTTCTGCCAGCTATCCCATGGATGCTATCACGGATGCTGAAAATTGCCACCTTATGGCGCAATGGAGCAATTTGAAGGTCAAGGCGGCTGTTGGCTCTGTTTATCCTACTAAACCCGACTCAACTTTTCACTGCCGGCCGAATCCAGAAGGATATGCTAAGGTGATGGTCGATGAAGTAACGGAGGGATTTGAGGACCTCCGGCTTAACCACCCTACCGGTGAAGGGGAGTATCGGCTGGGTTCTGCTCTGAAGACTCCATGCCTATGGCGGAAGGATCTCATCAACCTTCCGAACTAGACGCCTCCGCCTCCTCCTCCTCCTCCGGCGAGTCAGGGCACTCCGCCTCCTCCACCGGCGAGTGACGATCAGGGCACTCGGCCCGCTCCTTCTCCGGCGCGTGGCGGCACTCCGCCTCCTTCTCCGCCTGCGCCGGCGCGCCCGAGCAGCCAGCCTCCTCCTTCTCCGCCTCGTCAGCAAGGGCGGAAGAGACCCACCACCGCTCCGGCTTCTACGGCGCGTCGTAGTCCTTCTCCTCCACCTCGTAAGCAAGGAAAGAAGACATCCGCTCCGTCTACTCTGCCGGCGTCTAGCAGTATAGCCAAAGGCGGGAGGAGATACAGATTCGGTCCTTCTCTGAAGACTCCAGAGAAGTTACCGTACGAGAGGAGCGAGGAGGAAAACGCGAAGATCGCGCAGACCAAAGTGGACGACTGGTTTCAAGGGTTGAAAGCAAAGAGACATCCACCTCCGGAGGAGAAGGTAGATCCGGTGAAAGGGAAGCGCACTCTGGCTGCCCTGACAAAACCACCCAAGTCTCCGCCGAAAGGCAACTATGAGCGCATTATTGGAAAGGCATTTGCCGAAGCGGAGAGGTCGGGAAGTACTAAAAGTGATCGAAGGATGAAAGAACGACGAGCTGGGAAACAAATTGCCCAGCTCGGCGAACAAGCGAAGCAATCGTGCCCCCCGCTCAAGGTGCCTGCTAGCGACATCGTCGATCCGAGGATGGTGCCCGGTTATGGCAATCCTGCAAATTACCTGCCCGACGATGTACATTATGATATCTTGGAGGTGCAGATACAAAGATACGAGTACGGGAAGCCTCTCGTCAAAGATGGAAGTTCTCTATCAACGATGATGCGAAGATTGCATGATTGGTACATGAAAACCTGCAAAGAGTCTGAGGGGAGGAATACTTTGTATATGAGAGTTAAAAAGGAGCATGACCTCCTTGGAATTGAACTGTTGCCTATTCCATTTGAGGAGTTCTATCAGTTTTTCAATCAATTGGCCATCGATAAAGCAACGGTCACCTCCTACTGTCTGTAAGTAGTACTACTTCCATCATTAAGTCTCTCTATATAACCCAGCCCTTTCATTTGCATGTATTTATAATTATCCTCACTATATTATGCAGATTGAAGATCACTGAATTGAAGAAAAGACAAGTGGGAGATATTGGGTTCATTAACACGTATCTCATAGATGCAACTGAGGTTCAATATCGTGCCCAAGAAACCGAGGCCAACTTGCTACGATCGTTGGAAATAAATGAACACAAAGATATAATACTCTTTCCTTACAACTTCAAGTGAGTGTTACTGTCTTGTGGCATATTCGGTTTCCTTATTAGTCCAGGTTATAGTAATGTAATATTGATGAGTTATGCATGTGTGCGCAGCTACCACTATATAAGCTTGAGAAGGGAGTAGTAACTGTCTTAGACTCCAAGTGAAAAGATCCCAAGGAGTATGCGGACATGACTGAAATGCTCGAGAAGTAAGTTAAATCGATCATTATCCACCATATCAGCAACTTTATTCATTTCTGATATCAAGTAATTGTTTTCTTTGTATGGCAGGGCTTGGAGAAAATTCACCAAAAAAGCTCCGGGACTACCGAAGAAGCTGCAATTTAGGCACCCGAAAGTAAGTACTATATAGTAGCATATTCCAGGCATCTCCTAGTGATTCAAGCGCTAGTTTCATCAATACCATTTAGCATGCTTGCTAATTATCAGTTTGATTGACCTCTATTTCTTGTAAAGTGGTTGTGGCAGGAACAAGGGAATGATTTCTGTGGATACTACATTTGCGAGTCCATCAGCCACACGACCTGTGAGCGGGGCTACTCCGACAAACAATATGAAGTGCGTAAATAACAATATTCACAATTTTATTTTATTACCATCATTTGTGTTGAGTTTCATTCATTCATATATATATATATATATATATATATATATATATATATGTATGTATGTATTGACCCCCTTCTTAAAATTAGATGTTTCGGATGTGGGATGAACTCCTAGCACCAGATCGCATGCGAGCAATTCAAGTGGAATTGGCGGCATTCTTTCTTGACCACGTGATCGCTGAAGACGGAGAATACTATGTGGACCATGCGTCCGTATTTTAGGAGATTATATATTTGTAAAAGATAATTATTGTATATATGTAGCCGGTAGTGTCAGATAGATATACGAGAACTTGTTTGTTCGACCAATCTCTCGGAGAAGGAGAGGTGGTCGATATCACTTCTCTCTGTATGCATATATGTTCATGACGATCTTCTGTTTGCTTACTAGCTAGCTAGCGTGTCTAGCTAGTCCTCTCTATACGTATGTATGTATGGTACGTAGCGTCGACCAAGCACGGACAAAAGAGAGGACACTTCTCTCTATTAATTAGCTACCTATAGCACAATATATGAAACACCTAAATTAACCCCCCA
>NC_041383.1:69449592-69464361 GCF_002162155.2 Triticum dicoccoides
AAAAAACAAAAACCCCAGCCACAGAAATGCTGACGCGTGGATGCCTATTGGTCCCGGTTGGTACCACCAACCGGGACCAAAGGCCCTCCTGCCTGGGCTCAACGACAGGCCACGTGGAGGCCCATCTGTCCCAGTTCTGGATTGAACCGGGACTAAAGGGTTAGGGCATTAGTACCGAACCATTAGTCCCGGTTCATGAACCGGGACTAAAGGCCCTCACCAACCGGGACTGTAGGCCCTTTTTCTACTAGTGTAAAGCCGCCATCAGCGTTCCCATATCGCTGCAATCACGCTTAAGGCGCCCCAATTTCCACCTCAGCGGTTCAAAGTTGCAATTTTTCTCCAGCATGAGGACAGCAGAGCCGGCATCCATCTTATCAGATGAATGAATAATCTCCTTGACTCGGCATACCCAATGGGTGGTGGATTCACCCTCCCCCTGCTTACAATTTGTCAAGTCCACGATTGACATAGATTGCTTACAGGTGTCCTTGAAGTTTTGGATGAAACGGGCTTTTAACTCCTCCCAAGAACCAATGGAATTAGGTGGTAACCCTTTTAACCAAGATCGGGCCGTTCCATCTAACATCATGGTGAAGTATTTAGCCATTGCCGCGTCACTGACCTCCAACAGCTCCATGGCCATCTCATAACTCTCAATCCATGCTCCAGGCTGTAAGTCGGCCGGGTAATTCGGCACCTTTCGAGGCCCCTTGAAGTCCTTGGGCAGGCGCATGTTGCGCAAAGCCGGTATTAAACAAGGAACACCACCGGTTCTCGTGGGCTACTCCCATCTCAATAGAAGTCGTTGGATACTCTGGAATATCTTGATGAGCCGCCCGTTGAACCGCCTGTTGAGCCGCCAGCTGAGCCGCCCTGTCGTTCACCTGACGTACTCGGTCTTGCACCGGGTTATAGCCACCATGTTGGTCACAACGTTGGGCGTTGCTTGACAAAGCTTCGGACTCCATGTGCCTGCTGTAACTCGGGCTCCGGTTCTGACGAGGCGGTGCTAACCAAGGCAGAGGGGTTGAATGAATCCTATCTCGGCTGTAAGAATAGGTCTCCTGCTGAGCCAGGGCCGTCTGAACAAGTTCCCTGATCCTCCGGGTCTCCACCGCTGTTGGATCATCACCGTCCACTGGAAGAGCCGCCAGACGCGCTGACGCTGCGATTAAATTCTCCATGGGGTTGGAAAAGTGACCCTCTGGTATCGGCACATAACGCGGCAGTGCCATGCTCATATGAGGAGGTGGCATCTCCCGACGCTGAGCTGGTCCTCCTGCTACGGATGTTATAAACTGATTTGCATCGGGCGGGTTACTTGGGCCGGCTCCGGGTGTAGCAAAAAGAACCCTGGGGTCGTAATTCGGAGGTAACCGGGATTGGGTCTTCTAGTGTCTCCTCCTCATTACCTCATTGGACGCTTTTAAACTCATCGTGAGCTGGTAAGCCTCCGACTGCAACCGCTGTGCCCGGGCGTCGAGAGCCACCCGCTCTGTAGCTAGTCTAGTATCCTCAGCTGCTAAGGCCTCCTTGGCCTGAGCTATCTCCTCACGTACCCGTGCTACCTCCGCGTCATGCTCATCTTTATTCACAGGGATAACCGTGGCAGTTAACAGGGCCGTAAGCTTGTCCATGAGGTCTATCAGCACTTGAGCCGGCGGGCGCACAGGGCCTCCTGCCCCGGCCGCTCCTAACCCGGAAGTAATTGCAGCCGCAGCTGTAGAGTTTTGTCCGGGTTGAGTCCCAGTCATAAAGACTCCTGCCCAATTTGGCGACTCACAGGGGTCCGGAATACTGAAGCCATCGGAACAGCCCCCGAGCACACCATCTTGAACTTGATACAGAGAATCTGTTGAACCGGCGGACGAATCACCATCAGAGTGGACGGCCGTCTCACCACCATCTTCGGGTCCTCCAGAAAGCTCTTCTCCGTGGACGCAGCCCACAAAGACATGCTTCATGCTGAGTTGAGCTCGGGCCGGTTTCGCGCGCTGAGCTGTCTTCACGAGGTCGCTGCAGTTGTCCGGCTCAGGCCCCGGCTCACCAATCCGGCCGATGAAGACATGGATCCCTCCGAAGGGGACCCGGTACCCGTACTCAATTGAGCCGGCGTCGGGGCCCGAGCCTTCATTGTCAATGTAGATCTTTCTGCGACGACTCTTGGTCATCCGGCCTACTACGTATCCCTTGAGCCCTTCAAAGTTGCCCTTCAAGAACTCAAATCCACCGTGCGCTGGCCCCACAGTGGGCGCCAACTGTCGTGGAATTGTCATGTCAGATGTCCTCGTGAAAGGACTTAGTTGTGGAGCCATCGCAACTAGGAAGCTTGAAGGGGTTAATCGGGACAAAGGACACGAGAGGCTTTTATACTAGTTCGGCCCCTTACGGTGAAGGTAAAGCCTACGTCTAGTTGGGTTGGTATTGATGTTTCGATGACCAGGGAGCGAGATACGCTATGCCTGGATCTCGATGAGTTGTTTCTTTCCCTAAGCCGCCAGCGGGTCGTCCCCTTATATACACGGGTGGACGCCCTGTGGCTTACAGAGTCCCGGCCGGCTTATAAACAATGTCCGGCTCGATGACTAGTTAAATCTACCTTATGATACAAGTAATATTATTACAGCGGTTTACTACAATGGGCCTTAAGTCGCCTGTGGGCCTTAAACTCTTTATGAACCGCCATCTTCATGATTTGGTCTTGGACTTCTCTTTGATGAATCCTCTTTGCATAACCCGGCCCCTCCTGGGCGGCTTACACAAATAGTTATATCCCCAACACCATGCTTTACAGCTTAGAACCGGGGCTCCAAAAGTTTTTTGAGCAACACGGAGCATACGAGATGTTCGAGGAGTTGAAAATGGTTTTCCAAGCTCACGCCCGGGTCGAGAGATATGAAGTCTCTGACAAGTTCTATAGTTGTAAGATGGAGGAAAATAGTTTTGTCAGTGAGCACATACTCAAAATGTCTGGGTTGCACAACCGCCTGTCCTAGCTGGACATCAACCTCCCGGACGAGGCGGTCATTGACAGAATCCTTCAATCGCTCCCACCGAGCTACAAGAGCTTTGTGATGAACTACATATGCAGGGGATGGTGAAAACTATTCCTAAAGTATTTTCAATGCTGAAGTCAGCAGAGGTAGAAATCAAAAAGGAACATCAAGTGTTGATGATCAATAAAACCTTCAAGTTCAAGAAAGGCAAGGGTAAGAAGAACTTCAAGAAGGACGGCAAAGATGTTGCCACGCCCGGCAAGCCAATTGCCGGGAAGAAGTCAAAGAATGGACCCAAGCCTGAGACTGAGTGCTTTTATTGCAAAGGGAAGGGTCACTGGAAGCGGAACTGCCCCAAATACTTAGCGGACAAGAAGGTCGGCAACACTAAAGGTATATGTGATATACATGTAATTGATGTGTACCTTACAAGTACTCGTAGTAACTCCTGGGTATTTGATATTGGTGCCGTTGCTCATATTTGTAACTCACAGCAGGAGCTGCGGAATAAGCGGAGACTGGCGAAGGACGAGGTGACTGTCGTGGAATTGTCACGGCAGATGTCCTAATGTAAGGACTTAGTCACGAAACCAACACATCTATGTGGTATCTTGAAGGGGTTGAGCGGAATCGAGAGACGCAACACACAAGACGAGGATTTAGACAACTTCGGGCCCCGGGAAACATCATCCGGTAATAACCCTAGATGCTGTTTGTGGCTAGTTCTCATTATGATAATGAGGGAGTCGCCGTAAGCCGGCTCTCCTCCTTGTGTCTAGCCCTAAATATTGTTTCTGGTTGCTTGTCCCTCTTTGGGGAGCCCTGCACCTCCTTATATAAGTTGAAGGGGCGGCTTACATGTAGAGTCCTATTAGGATTAGAACTAACTTATTCCCTATTACAAGTCGGATACAAGTACGGGCCTTGCTTCCTCGTAAAGGAAATATTCCTCATGCCTTCTGTCTTAAGCCGGCCCACCATAATATGAGCCGGCCTACTGGGCCTTGGGCCTAGTATTCTATGTGACCCGCCCTCGGGGTCATCCGTGAGTCGTCTGACCAGTGAGCCGCCAGACCCGTGAGTCGCCAGTCCTCCGGCGGGTCATCGGTGAAGCGCCAAGTCCGGCCGGGTCATACTTCCGGCCGGGTCATACCGCGGGGTATATCCCCGACATTAGCCCCCAGTTTAATTTGGATTTATCAATGTTAAACAGATCCTGTAAAACAAACACAAGAACAACTTTGACAGATTGTGTTCCGGGTTAAAAATTCTTGTACGCCGGCACCTGATCATCCTTAACTCCTTGTGCTCCGGGTTAAATATTCTCCTGAGACGGGACCTGATTATCCTTAAGTCCAATTGTCATTTCCTTCATCTAGAAAATCCGGGTCAAATAAGCTAGCTTCATACTCAATTTGCTGATGTTGGTTTCTCACAGAAAAATATTGTGAAGAATAATCCACTTGAGTCGGCTTCCAAGGCGTCGGGTTAAATAATTTTGGTCTTAAAATACTCATCTGATATTCGGCCGGCTTGAAGATGTAAAACTTGCCGGTTTATCATTACCAAAAACTACCGGATTATAAAACAGACGATGCCGGGTCATAATTGTTGTTGACACCGGTTTATGTAATTGATCCTCCTGATTTGCTCAAAGCTGATAATTTGAAGATTTTTCTCCCTTATATCCATATTACCTGTAGCCCCCAAGTCTTGAGGAGAACAAAGTGATGGTTTAAGACTTGCTCCAATAAATGTTGCAACCTTGAAGAAATCCGGTTTATTCATCTCAATCATATAAACTGAATATTCCACACATGTAGTCCCCAAGTGCCGGTTCATTACGCAATAATGAGCAGGGACTTTGTAGTTATAACCATGTAAATTTGAATAGCAATGTGTAGCCCCCAAGGGCCGGCTTAGTAAGATAATACTGAGCCGGGACTTTGTATATAATTGATAATAACATCATATAATATAGTCTCCACCATGGGGCATGAACCCACATCCACAAGGTTAAGAGCTTTGTACTCCACCAACTAAATAGTGGACCGTTCAATATAGTGGATTTATGCTTGTGTACCTTGAATTTTTGACAGGAGCAATTGGTAGCCCCCAAGGGCCAACTCATTCAGAATGTGATGAGTAGGGTCTTCAATAAGTTGAGCAAAAAATGACTTTGCATTAGCCCCCAAGTGCCATGGTGCATGCTGGCAGTGACATGGGACTTGCATATTTGATATAATCCCAATCTGAATAATATAGCCCCCAAGTGCCGGGTCGTAAGCTTGCAGCAACTCGGGACTATTTCTTCCCATTGTAGAATAAATCATATCCATTGATAAAACCAATAGCCATTGCGCTAAAGCGACTTTGAAAACCTCAATTATAACACTGGTTATTGATAGTCACAATAGAAATCCAGCCATGTTGGCTATTCGAGATTTCAATAATATAATCCGGTATGAAAACCTCAATCATTCAATATCATCATGAAAATCCAGCCAATTTTGGCTATTAAAGATTTGAATACCTCATCGGTTGACAAGTAAATCCGGAGTTTAAATACCTGGCGGCTCTTGGCCGATGAAGACTTAATGCGCATTCATTGTAAGCCGGAATTTTTGTAACCTGGTGGCCTATAGCCCTTGAGAAAATCAATAATTGATAACCCTTTTGAGACACCAATTTCAGTGATGAGCTTGGACTGAAGCATTTATATAAGTCATAGTTCTGCAAATCCTGCACAGAGTTTAAACAACATATGCCCTGGCGACTTAACGTCAAGAACCAGGGCGGGTAACCATCCAAATGTAGTCTTACCCTGCACACAACTAGATCACAAGAACCCTTGGCGGTTTGCTGCAAGGCGGGTCATAATACCTCACATATAACCACTGTGATATTGAATTTATACTGCCGGTTTACATGACCTGTGCAGTAAGGGTGATAACCCAATCCTTAGAAGCCAATGCTTCCACAGAGACGGTGATTGTCATAAGTTGGCGACTTATAGTCAAAAGTCAAGCCGGGTTAAGCATAATCACTTATATACATTTGAGATATAATCCAAAAAAGGTCTCAAGTCAAACCCAAAATTGTTCGCAAAAAAGACTTTAAAAATTTAAGGCTTCTGATTCGTATACGATCAGAAAACCGTTCCAAAGGGGTTAAGCTAAGATTCGAATACGATCATATAGTCCCCAATGGCTTTGGCGTTGCCGATCAAGAGGGTACCGACAGCTATGTTCTCTTTGGTTCGAATACGACCTATATTTGAACAGGAAGCCCCCAAATAACCTTGAGAGTTGTTTAACAACGCTGATTCGAATACGATCCAGGTCGGACCCAAAAGAGGTTAAGCTATGATTCGGATACGATCAAGAAGACCCCTAGCGAGTTTGGCAGTGTGCCGATCAAAAAGGTTTCGACAGCTATGTTCTCTTTGGTTCGAATACGACCTATGTTTGAACAGGAAGCCCCCAAATGACCATAATAAAATAAGCCGTAAGGCAGGATACCTATGTTTGAACCGCGCATCATGGCAGCAAGTTCTTTTTGGCAACCTTTAATTTTTCTTAGAACTCGAACTTGCGAGAGATTAATTCTTTTGGAACCAAAACTTTAAACCGGATTTGAAAGCTTCAGTGCTTTGTGGGAGAAAGATGTCTCTTGAACCGGATTTTAAACCAAAGTCCTTATTTTGAGCCAGAAATCTTCTGACGCCTTTTAAATTTTCATCGGTCTAGCAAAAATAACCCGGGGCCCTGGTTATTTTTCCCTTCAATGACCCGGAGTTCTTGAATTCATTGAAACCGGCTAATTTTGCCGAGTCATACCATTGTAGCCCTCGAGTCTCAAGACAACTCGAGGAGTTGGCTTGAGATTCTCCATATTTGACCATAGCAGAAGGTATATATCATTGGCGTTGATAGCGCGATGTGAATCCACAGAAGGTTGAGGTGACTGCCGCGGGTTATAAATGATCCCGTATGAGCCGTGTCAGCAACTCGGCCAATGGTTCCTTCCAACTGGCTATTTGATGTTAACCAAATTGTAGTTGTGGCGACTTGTGCACCTGCCCATTGAACCATCCAGTGCAGATGGCGGCTGATAACATATGATAATTTGCCTCTAATTTGTTGGAATAAAACCGGGCTTCCAAGTAGTGACTTGCTCATAATCAATAAACAGCTCATCCAGACAAGTGCGGCCCGGTGTGTCGATGTAGACCAGGCCGCGAGAGACGGACAGTAAAGACGACGTAACAACAGAGGCGGCATAGACAGATGAACCAACTGTGGCGTTGTAAGCCGGTGCGGACGGGCAAGTTGTCCTTCTTGTTGTAAGCCGGCGTGGTCGCGAGAGACGGCCGCGGCGTTGTAAGCCGGTGCGGTCACGGGAGACGGCCACAGCGTTGTAAGACGGTGCGAGAGTCCGTTGAGTAAGGACAACCACCTGTGCCAAATAATGCTTGGCTTGTCTCCATCTCCGCGGTATAATACCACTTTGTGATGAATAATTTTCCTGCATATAAAATACATCAAAGCAAAGTAGCTTTGCTCGGATGAATTAATATGTCCTTTTTTTTATAAAAAATAAGGAAAATAGCACCTGGTTTTTGTTGGAGGTCGATCCAGTTGTGATAACAAGGCGACCATAAAAATCAGCCGGTAGGTACAGTCAGCCGCGGTATTGCAAACGATGCAGACGGAAAAAATCAATCACAAGCGAAGTAGCCATGTGGACGGCGCGTCAATCGCGGACACGGTCCCGGTTAGCTGATGTAAACCGGGTGACAAGGACGGTGATTTGCACACGTTCATTCACCGAGTAATATGGCACGAACGAAACGCCGGTACAAGAATATTGCCAGTGCGCTCCATACCCACAGTATAACGCCTCATCTGAGGTGAACAGTTGTCCAGTTGTTTTTGCCTCCGTCTTCTTGTGAGAAAATGGATATGGCAGTGCATAGTATTTTCCTTTGATCCTTAGCCACCACAGTAGCATAGTATTTTCCTTTGATCCTTTGTTCGTTTCCAACAGCAGTCTTGAGACTGCGGGAGCCCATCATGGCAATCACTGCAGCCTGTCACATGTCCAACACCAACACGACCCGGGCAGCGCCAGCGCCGGGGTTACTGCGCAGCCGGCTTGATGAGGGACCGTGGCATCGGAGGTGACCGCTCTGGGCGGCTCTTGGCAGAGGAGGCGGAGTCCTAGCAGCGGTTCAACCATAATTGAAAACAATTCGACAGCCGGGGCAACTTGTTGCAGTGAAGGCATCAACCAGTTGACGTAGGCCACGGCGGCGATTGCAGATGAGACGTCGCGCAGCCGGTTTGGAACCTGGACGGTGAAATGCAGCGTGGCCATGCGCTGGCGGCCACAGAAACAAACAGCTCGAAGACGATGCTGGATTTTTAACCACGGACGTACTTTACAAAGCTCGCTAGCTAGCAAGCAGCCAAGCACACAAGTAGTTGGATTGATTCCGGCTTGTAGCAGCTGTACGGCCAGCAGACTTGACCAAATCATAACCCGATGTAGAACACGGCGGCTTTAAAGCACGCGGAACCGTGGCGGCGCCTCAGGAGACCAGCGCGTGGGCGGTTGTGGCTCGGGTGTTGGGTTGGAATCAGAGGCAGCGTGATGCGGCGGCAACTTGGCCCAGACGCAGTGAAGTTGGCCCGCAGTGAGGTGGCTCGGCAGCGGAGGCTCACCGGCGGAAGCCGGCGACTCACCACGCGTAGCACACCAACAGTATAGCAACAGCGCAGGCTGCGCCCGGTGACTCGATGAAGAACATGGTGCTCAGGGGTGACTCGGAGATGGCGTTAGGTGGCGACTCGGAGGCGGAGACGGCCGGAGACTCGAAGTCGTATCCGCGGCCGCGAGCTGCCAGCGGCGGCGGAAGCAAACCACCAGCCGAACGTAAGGCAAAGTCGACAACGGGGCGGGTCAACGAAGGAGCCCGAGTCCGAGGACAATTTTCTCCCGGGTCTTGGCCCCTTTCCTTCGTCCCCTTTTTTTTCCTTTTTCTTTTTTGATCTTCACGTGGGTACATGGGTCTCTGAGTCTCTGTGGGTATAGTGGTGCTTAAACTTGTCACAATGTTCACTTTAGTGCCTGAACTTGAAAAATACACTGAATTGGTCTAAAACTTGACACGAACATGCAAATACGGTGCTAATCTCATCCGTAGACGTAAAATGCATTGACGTGGCACCATTTGTGGTTGATGTGGTATCGACATGGCATGGGGCACACTTGTAATGAGGAAATGAGATTAATTTAGAATGTGTATGGCTCAATGACTAGTGGGTCCCACCTGCCAGTATCAGAAATTAAAATGAAAATTAGTGCCAAAGGACCTCGAACCAGCCACCTGACACTAGCGTGCAACTCAACGGACCAACATGCCAACTAAATTCTATAGACTACTAGTGTGTCTCCTGATATTTTATGTAGTGTAAATACAAACGCTTACCTAAATATGCCCCAGTCACTGCGCCCATTTAGCACATCTCCTGATATAATCCTTGTGTGTATACTTGTTTTTGTAATCATTAATTTTTTAAGTATAATCAATGAGTGTATAATTTAATTTTTTGTTATACCAAACATTTTTAAACACTCATGTATTATATTAAAATAGCAGTTTTTAAATAATAAGTGAATATTTCTCAAAATTACATGAACATTTAAGTAAGTTTTGATTGCATATCTCTACATATTTATGTTGTCCACACACGGATATTTGTGTATCGCAATTATTTATAATCCATAGCGTGGCAATGGTCCTTGTTTATGGGTTACTTTTAAAATACTACGTGCACATGTATATTTGTATACCAGGATGTAATTATCAATTAAATATGAATACTAGGATCTAACTTTTATTTATGATTAGAATTTACAGATTTTTTACAATTTTTAAGAAAAAGTAACATCTGCAAATTGGGCCGCAGTTACTGCAACCCATTTAAGTACCACAAACATTTTCACTAGCTCGGTCCAGACGATTGCGGGAGGTTTTGCAGGTCCGCCTTGGAGAATCCCTTAGAAGGCAGTTGGCCTAATGGTTTGCGAACACAACCAGCTAGTCTGAGGTGTCTGGTTCGAGTCCCCCCGAGACAGGTTTTAAATTATAATTTCCTATACTGACATGCAGGACCCACTAATCATTGAGCCATATGATATACTAAGTAATCATGTCTCTTCGCTACAAGTGGGCCCGATGCCAGATGAGATAAGCACCGTCTTTGCACGTTCATGTCAAGTTTTAGAACCAATTCGGTGTATTTTCCAAATTCAGGCACCAAAGTAAACATGCATGGCAAGTTCAAGCACCACTGTCGATGCCTAGTACGTCTACGGATGAGATTAACACCGTATTTGCACATTCATGTCAAGTTTTAGAACTAGTTTGATGTATTTTTCAAGTTCAGGCACTAAAGTGAATATCCATGGCAAGTTCAAGCACCACCGGTGTATTTACCTCTCTTTTTTCTATTTTCGTAAACCGGACATGCAGCAGCAGTTATTTTACGCCAATTAGTCTCGGATTCATCTCAGCAGCAAACATTGATTTGTTGGATTTGACCGATCGCTACAGACACGTGCGGCGACGCATAAGCTGAAACCCTAGCTTCTCTTGTATCTGAATTTTGTATATGCCGCCGCTGAAAACTTCTTTTACGGATGAACTTGTAGTTGATATGAATCCTTCCACGTTGAATCTTTCTTCATCCAAAAATCTGCAAACTTCTCAATCCCTTGACGAGATCCCTTCAAGAACTCAACACCACCGTGCGCCTGCCCCACGGTGGGCGCCAACTGTCGTGGAATTATCACGGCAGATGTCCTAATGTAAGGACTTAGTCGCGAGGCCAACACATCTATGTGGTAGCTTGAAGGGGTTGAGCGGAATCGAGAGACGCAACACACAAGACAAGGATTTAGACAGCTTCGGGCCCCAGGAAACATCATCCGGTAATAACCCTACATGCTGTTTGTGGCTAGGTCTCATTATGCTAATGAGGGAATCGCCGTAAGCCGGCTCTCCTCCTTGTGTCTAGCCCTAAATATTGTTTTTGGTTGCTTGTCCCTCTTTGGGGAGCCTTGCACCTCCTTATATAACTTGAAGGGGCGGCTTACATGTAGAGTCCTATTAGGATTAGAACTAACTTATTCTCTATTACAAGTCGGATACAAGTACGGGCCTTGCTTCCTCGTAAAGGAAATATTCCTCATGCCTTCTGTCTTAAGCTGGCCCACCATAATATGAGCCGGCCTACTGGGCCTTGGGCCTAGTATTCTATGTGACCCGCCGTCGGGGTCATTCGTGAGTCGTCTGACCAGTGAGCCGCCAGACCCGTGAGTCGCCAGTCCTCCGGCGGGTCATCGGTGAAGCGCCAAGTCCGGCCGGGTCATACTTCCGGCCGGGTCATACCGCGGGGTATATCCCCGACAGTGACGATGCGCGTCGAGAATAGTTCCAAGGTCGATGTGATCGGCCGTCGGCACGCTGCCTCTACATTTACCCACGGATTAGTTTTAAACCTAATAATTGTTATTTAGTGACAAGTTTGAGCATGAACATTCTATCTGGATCTCATTTAATACGAGATGGCTACTCATTTAAATCCGAGAATAATGGTTGTTCTATTTATATGAGAGATATGTTTTATGGTCATGCCCCGATGGTCAATGGTTTATTCTTAATGAATCTCGAACGTAATGTTACACATATTCATAGTGTGAATACCAAAGTATGTAAATTTGATAACGATAGTCCCACATACTTGTGGCACTGCCGCCTTGGTCACATTGGTGTCAAGCGCATGAAGAAGCTCCATGCTGATGGACTTTTAGAGTCTCTCGATTATGAATCATTTGACACATGCGAACCATGCCTCATGGGCAAAATGACCAAGACTCCGTTCTCCGGAACAATGGAGCGAGCAACCAACTTATTGGAAATTATACATACTGATGTGTGTGGTCCAATGAGCGTTGAGGCTT
Organism: Triticum dicoccoides; assembly: GCF_002162155.2. NCBI lineage: Eukaryota > Viridiplantae > Streptophyta > Magnoliopsida > Poales > Poaceae > Triticum > Triticum dicoccoides. Next base: position 69,461,622 of record NC_041383.1, read on the forward strand.
GCGAATGATATCGTTATGTTCTCACTCTCACTGATGACTTAAGTAGATGTGGGTATGTCTACTTGATGATACACAAGTTTGAGACCTTTGAAAAGTTCAAGGAATTTCAGAATGAAGTAGAGAATCAACGTGACCGAAAGATAAAATCCTTACAATCAGATCGTGGAGGAGAATATTTAAGTCACGAATTTGGTACGCACTTAAGAAAATGTGGAATCGTTTCACAACTCACGCTGCCTGGAACACCTCAGCGTAATGGTGTGTCCGAACGTCGTAATCGCACTCTATTGGATATGGTGCGATCTATGATGTCTCTTACCGATTTACCGCTATCATTTTGGGGATACGCTCTAGAGACAGCTACATTCACATTAGATAGGGCTCCGTCTAAATCCGTTGAGACGACACCATATGAATTATGGTTTGGGAAGAAACCTAAGCTGTCGTTTCTAAAAGTTTGGGGATGCGATGCTTATGTCAAGAAACTTCAACCTGAAAAGCTCGAACCCAAGTCGGAAAAATGTGTCTTTATAGGATACCCTAAGGAAACCATTGGGTATACCTTCTACCTTAGATCCGAAGGCAAGATCTTTGTTGCCAAGAACGGATCCTTTCTGGAAAAAGAGTTTCTCTCTAAAGGAGTAAGTGGGAGGAAAGTAGAACTCGATGAAGTACTATCTCTTGAACCGGAAAGTAGTGCAGCTCAGGAAAATGTTCTTGTGGTGCCTACACCGACTGGAGAGGAAATTAATGATGATGATCAAGGTACTTCGGATCAAGTTGCTACTGAACTTCGTAGGTCCACAAGGACACGTTCCACACCAAAGTGGTATGGCAATCCTGTCCTGGAAATCATGTTGTTAGACAACGGTGAACCTTCGAACTATGAAGAAGCGATGGCGGGACCAGATTCCAACAAATGGCCTGAAGCCATGCAATCCGAGATAGAATCCATGTATGAAAACAAAGTATGGACTTTGACAGACTTGCCCGATGATCGGCGAGTGATAGAAAACAAATGGATCTTTAAGAAGAAGACGGACGCGGATGGTAATGTTACCATCTATAAAGCTCGACTTGTCACTAAGGGTTATTGGCAAGTTCAAGGGGTTGACTACGATGAAACTTTCTCTCCCGTAGCAAAGCTGAAGTCCGTCCGAATCATGTTAGCAATTGCCGCATACTATGATTATGAGATATGGCAGATGGACATCAAAACGGCATTCCTTGACAGCTATCTTAAGGAAGAACTGTATATGATGCAGCCGGAAGGTTTTGTCGATCCTAAGAATGCTAACAAGGTATGCAAGCTCCAGCGATCCATTTATGGGCTGGTGCAAGCATCTCGGAGTTGGAACATTCGCTTTGATGAGATGATCAAAGCGTTTGGGTTTATGCAGACTTATGGAGAAGCCTGCGTTTACAAGAAAGTGAGTGGGAGCTCTGTAGCATTTCTCATATTATTTGTAGATGACATACTTCTGATGGGAAATGATATAGAACTTTTGGACAGCATTAACGCCTACTTGAATAAGTGTTTTTCAATGAAGGACCTTGGAGAAGCTGCTTACATATTAGGCATCAAGATCTATAGGGATAGATCGAGACACCTCATAGGTCTTTCAGAAAGCACATACCTTGATAAGATATTGAAGAAGTTCAATATGGATGTCACAACCTAGCTAGTCATGCATTAGAGTGTTGCATCATGTTTACTCTTTCATCAGAAACTTGAAATGGGGATGACAGAACCCCCAGTCCCCTCTGAAACCAACTAGGGTTACTAAAATAATTTTTCAATGAACCTGAAATGCCCTTCTAAAATGCCCATCATTTTTGCCTTGGTTCAGAACCTCTGCCAAAAGTGGTGCACATTTTCCTAGGCCATCCTAGGGTTTTTGATTTAAATCATAAATATTTGAATTTGGGCATTTAAAATAATATAAAATATTTAAATGCTCAAATATCTCCAAACTAAAATGTTTCATGTTGGAAATAATCCAACTATGGGCCAGGAATAGTTTGGTGAATTTTTGAAGTTGCCTAGGTATTTTATTAAATTCAACAAAGTTGCAGATATATTAAATAAAAACAGAAACAGAAAAAAGGGGAAAAAACTTCCCTGTGCGGCCCAGCCAGCTGGCCGGCCCAGCAAGCCAGCCCAGCCCACCACCGCCGTCGTCCTCCTGGCGCCAGTCGGCCAGGCGTGTGGCCGGCGCGCGCGCACGGCCGGAGCGCCACGTCACCAGCCCGTCTGCCTGCCTCCCCCGCCAGCACGACGCCGCGGCGCTTCTTCTCGGTGCCGCCCCGATCCCCTGGCCTTATCCCCCTCTCTCTCTCGTGCTGCTCTCTCTCTCTCTCTCTCACGGCCGAACACCACCGTCGCCGCCGTTCGCCATAGCCGCCGTCTCCGACCACCCCTCGCTCCCCCGACTAGCTCAGGAGCTCCGCCTCGACTCCCTCTTCCTCCCCACCGCTCCACAGCTCCCCGGAAGCCCTGCATCGCCGCCACGTCGCCGTTCCCCTCTTCGGGCTCCGACCACCGTCGCCGTCGATTCGCCGTCTCCAGCGCGTCCCCGAGCCCACTTCGACGCCCACTGCAACCGCGGTGAGCTACGCCACCGTTTCCCCCTCTCCTCCCCCTCGTTTCCCCACCGTAGCCTCCTCCCCACCACGGCCGAACCTCCGCCGTCGCCGAGCTCGTCGTCGACGCAGCTCCGGTGACCATTTGGTCACCCCG
>NC_041383.1:69464456-69464927 GCF_002162155.2 Triticum dicoccoides
GTCCAACGAGTTCGCAAGACCCCGTAGAGCATCCCTAGCGCCTCGCTTCGCTCGACTTCGAGCTCCAACCCCGTTCCCGTGCACGACCGAACCCCGGCGGCCGCAGCCGAGCTCGCCGCCGTCGACTCCGGCCACCCCGACCCCAACGGACTCCGCCAAGAGCTGCGATTTGTCCTCAGCTCCACTCCGGTGGTCTCCGCGGCCCCTCTGGTGGCCGAAATGGCCAAAACCACTCCCGCCGCCGTGTCGGGCTCGCCGGCGGCTAAACGCCGGCAGCCGACTTTGACTTTGACCACGGGTGGGCCCTCGTTGACTCCCCTGAGTCAATGACAGGTGGGGCCCAGCCCTGTTAATTAAACAGGATTAGTTTTAATTAAATTTTAATTAAAATAATCACCCTAACATGCGGGACCCACTGTCAGGTTTGACCCAGACCTGTTCCGTTGACCTGCTGACGTCACACTGACGTCA
>NC_041383.1:69465478-69519208 GCF_002162155.2 Triticum dicoccoides
GATACAATCCCATGTTCTCGCTCCTGCTCTCTTTTACTGCATTAAGACAACGCGATTCAAACTGCTGTGTGCTACGGTAGTTGAACCCATTTCCTCTGCATGACCTGTCATTGCCACAGTAACTAGATGAAACCCACTAGCATGTGTAGGAGTTGCTTGATCCATATGTATGTGTTGTTCCTACCTTGCTATGCCTGCTATGCTTAGAGTCGTGTCAGGTCTGGTTCATCGGGGTGATGGGCTGGAGTGAAATGATTATGTCGGTAATGAGAGTGGTGTGGTGAACACGATTTGGTAAAGGTATCGATGAGAGGCCATGTAGGAGTACATGGTGGGTTGTTTCATTGAAGCCGACCTTAAGCACTGAGATCTGTATGTGTGATTTAAGAATCAGCTACTACCATGCATTGGGCCCGAAACCAATGGACCCTCTCGGCTTCTTATTCACCCTAGTTCTCCGTCCAGGAGTTGCAAGTAGTTTCTGGTGTTTGTAGCCTACTGGAGGCCGTGGACAGCGCTGACCGTAGGGGTGGGCTGTGATGCGGTAGGTACGTGGCACGGTGTACTGAATACCCGTTAGGTATTTCGGGAACCCTGTTCACATCGTTCGGGGCCGTATGGGAAACCTCGGCCGGACTCCCTGCGGATGGAACCTGGATAGGCGATAAACCTGGACTAGAGGCTTAGGTGATTAGGTAGGTCGTGGCCGACACCCACATTGGGCTTCCGCTTGAAGGTTGCCGAGTACATGTCGTGTAAACGACGGTAAGTGGTGAGAGCGTGTATGAAGAAGTACACCCCTGCAGGGTTAACATGATCTATTCGAATAGCCGCGTCCGCGGTAAAGGACTACTTGGTTGCCTATACAGTTCATAGACAAGTAAATGGAAACTACTAAAAGCCTCAAGATAAGTGTGAGTGCCGAGGATGGCTCTTCCGTAGGAAGACGGAGGCGGATCCTCGGTAGTGTATTGAATTGGTGAGTAGTGGACTCGTGTGCGCAAAATCATTTCAGTTGGAGTATCGTAGGATAGCCTAGCCAAGTGTCAAAGCTGGCTTGCTGCAATAACTCCACCAACCCTTCTTGATACTATGCATGTATGTAGGATCTGATGTAAGTCTTGCTGAGTACCTTTGTACTCATGTTGCTATAATCTACATTTTTACAGAAGACGCTGCAACCCCTTCTGATGGGTTCTATGTAGACGTTGACATCAACGAGTAGGCTAAAGACCCAGGTGGTGACCCTGAGCTTGTGAAGGACCACGTAGTATAGCTAGGCTTTCCAAGCCTCTTTTATTTTACTAGTTGTCTGTACTCAGACAAGTTACTTCCGCTGCTGGTTTGTATGACTGTATGACCTGTATGTGGGGTCGTGAGACCCGTACCTTTGTGTATGTTATGTATGGCTCACTGAGCCTTAAATAAAGTACTTGTGTCGTAGAGTCATGTTGTGATGCTTCGTTGTATTTGCACATATCGAGCATATTGTGTGTATGATTGAAATGCTTGGTATGTGTGGGATCTGACTATCTAGTTGTTTATCTTTAGTAGCCTCTCTTATCGGGAAATGTCTCCTAGTGTTACCGCTGAGCCATGGTAGCTTGCTACTGCTCTGGAACACTTAGGCTGGCCGGCATGTGTCCTTCTTCGTTCCTGTGTCTGTCCCTTCGGGGAAATGTCACGCTTTGAGTACCGGAGTCCTGTTAGCCCGCTACAGCCCGGTTTACCGGAGTCCTGCTAGCCCAGTGCTACAGCCCGGACCCACTTGCTGATGACCGACACGTTCGAAGCTGGGTCATGGATGCCTGTCCCTGTAAGTCTGTGCCACTTTGGGTTTACGACTAGTCATGTCAGCCCGGGCTCTTTATCATATGGATGCTAGCGACACTGTCATATACGTGAGCCAAAAGGCGCAAACGGTCCCGGGAAAAGGTAAGACGACACCCGTGGGGATACCGTGCGTGAGGCCGCAAAGTGATATGAGGCGTTACCAGCTAGATCGATGTGACATCGAGTCGGGGTCCTGACAGCGTTGGCATCAGAGCCGGACTGCCTGTAGGTTCTCCAAGCCAAACTGGTCGATGTTGAGTCTAGAAATTCTTTAGTTATATGTAGGGGAATTGTTTGTGGGTTGGAACGTAAGGCTCTTTTTACTCCTTATACCTTATGACTTTCTGATCTGAGTCAGTCCATTCTTCCACCGGGGGTTAAGGAATTAGGATCTGTTCTCTCTATCAGGATCACGAGTTACTAATCAGTAGTACCCTATAAGTTTGATGGTTACCAGCCTAGTTCAGTTCTACTACCACATTATGTTGCCAGAATGGTTTCAGAACTTTGATATGGTGATGTTGAGTGTGTACGAAATCCTTTGTCAAATGTCTCAAATCCTTTTTGAGCATTTACAGCTGTTATGCTGCCAAAATTTTGCTAGAAATTCTAATGCCTTTGCATTATGATTGTGCTTTCAGATGGCCACTCACGACCTCAATCAAGTGGTTCGCCTGACTCGATGCCTAGATGTACCCGGCCATACTGCTAAGTTGGTCAGGGTAATGACTGAGGCTGGATATCGCTGGTATCCCGAGTACACGGTTGAAGAGCAATTCCGAGACTTTAATCAAAGCCAGTATCTCTGCACTGTCAGGATATTTCCATCTTATCCTGGATCCACCGAGGCCATCTTTCCAGGCGCCTCGCCCTGTACAACTGTCTGCTCCAGCCAAGCCCTATGGGGGTCCAACCAATAATGTTCCTCCACGTACCAGTTCCGTGACTTGTTTCAAGTGTGGGGAATCTGGTCACTATATGCGTGAATGCCCCCAGACCAACCCCAATCAATCTGCTAAAGCTGTTGGCCGTGGCAAGCCGACAGGAAAAGTATTCCACGCCAAGCCGGTCGCCGCTTCACGTGGCCATGTCAACTGTGTCTCTGCCGAAGAAGCTCAAGAGGATCCCAACGTCGTTCTCGGTACGCTTCTTGTTAATTGCCACCCGGCATCTGTCCTTTTCGATACAGGAGCCTCTCATTCCTTTATATCTGAAAATTATGCTCGTTTGCATAACGTTGCATTCTGTGACATGCCATCCACTATGGAAATCTCTACCCCTGGGTCTAGATGGCAGACCTCTAGGGTAAGTTATGGAAATGAAATCCAAGTCGACAGACTTGTTTTCCTCGCGTCTTTGATAGCCCTTAAATCTTCAGATATTAATATCATTCTGGGTATGGACTGGATGTCGGCTCATCATGCCCAAATCGATTGCTTCTCTAGGACTGTTCAACTCACCCATCCTTCGGGAAAGATAGTTAATGTCTTGACCCGAATAGCCAAGCGACAATTATATTCTCTTAACGCCAGCCCTTTGCCAGACCTTGAGGACGTTCCGGTAGTCCGTGACTTCCCGGATGTCTTTCCAGAGGAATTGCCAGGTGTTCCACCTGATAGAGATGTTGAGTTCGTAATAGACCTCATTCCAGGAACCGTTCCGATTGCTAGAAGACCTTATAAGATGGCACCACTAGAACTAGCCGAGCTTAAGAAACAACTCGATGAGTCCTTGAAAAAGGGTTTCATCCGCCCTAGTTCATCTCCGTGGGCTTGCCCCGTCCTATTCGTCAAGAAGAAGGATGGTACGGACCGGATGGTTGTAGATTACCGACCTGTCAACTTGGTCACAATCAAGAACAAATACCCGCTTCCCAGGATCAACGACCTGTATGATCAGCTCGCTGGATCCTCAGTCTTCTCCAAGATGGATTTGAGGTTGGGCTACCATCAAATCAAAATCAGAAACGGGGACATTCCTAAAACGGCCTTTGTTACTCGTTATGGCCAATACGAGTACACCGTCATGTCCTTCGGTTTAACCAACGCTCCAGCCACCTTTTCTCGGTTAATGAACTCAATCTTCATGGAGTATTTGGATAAGTTCGTCGTAGTTTATCTCGATGATATACTCATCTACTCCAAGAACGAGGAAGAACATGCCGACCATCTAAGGCTAGTGTTGAAGAAACTTCGAGAGCATCGCCTTTATGCCAAATTTTCTAAATGTGAATTCTGGTTGTCAGAAGTGACCTATCTGGGTCATGTAATATCGGGTAAAGGTATTGCTGTTAACCCTGAGCGAGTTCAAGCCGTCCTTAACTGGACTCCACCTGAATCAGTCAAGCAAGTTCGGAGTTTTCTAGGCTTAGCGAGCTATTGTCGTCGCTTTGTCGAGAACTTCTCCAAGGTTGCCAAACCTCTAACCGAACTCCTCAAGAAAGATAAGAAGTTCGAATGGACTCCACAATGTGAGCACAACTTTCAGGAACTGAAAAGACGCCTGACTTCTGCTCCCGTGCTGGTACCGCCAGACTTCTCCAAGGACTTTGTTATCTACTGCGACGCCTCGCGACAAGGACTAGGTTGCATTCTCATGCAAGATCGACACGTAATTGCCTACGCTTCACGGCAATTGCACCCACATGAGGAGAATTATCCTACTCATGATCTAGAGCTTGCAGCCGTAGTCTATGCACTTAAGACCTGGCGACATTACCTCCTCGGTAATCGTTGCGAAATATTCACTGATCACCAAAGTCTGAAGTACATCTTCACCCAACCGGATTTGAATCTCAGGCAGAGACGTTGGGTTGAATTGATCACAGACTTCGACTTAGGAATAACCTACACCCCAGGGAAAGCCAACGTCATGGCTGATGCGCTAAGTCGTAAATCTTATTGTAACAATCTGGTATTACAACAAAGTCAACCGCTTCTCCATGAGGAATTTCGGAAGCTTAACCTTCACATTGTTCCTCAAGGATTTCTTTCCACCTTGGTGGCGAAACCTACTCTTACGGATCAAATCATTGCTGCCCAGAAGCGAGATAAGGGAATAGCTAAGATCAAGGAGAACATTGCTAGCGGAGGTGCTAGTTGTTTCTCCACAAATGATCATGGTGTTGTGTACTTTGAGAACCGTCTAGTGGTTCCCAAGAACCAGCATCTACGGCAGTTGATCCTTAAGGAGGCTCATGAATCTCCTCTCACTATTCATCCCGGTAGCACTAAGATGTATCAGGACCTACGCCAGAGGTTCTGGTGGACTAGGATGAAGAGAGAAATTGCTCAGTATATTGCAAATTGCGACGTCTGTCGTCGTGTAAAAGCAGAGCACCAACGGCCTGCTGGCACCCTTCAACCCTTAGCTATTCCTGAATGGAAATGGGATAAAATTGGTATGGATTTCATTACCGGTTTTCCCAGGACCAAGAGAGGGAATAATGCTATTTTCGTCATGGTCGATCGTCTTTCCAAAGTAGCCCATTTCCTACCTGTTCGAGAGAGTATAACCGCTAGTCAGCTGGCAGACTTATACATCTCCCGAATAGTGTCCCTTCATGGTGTTCCTTTGGAAATTAACTCGGATCGAGGAAGTCTTTTCACCTCTCGATTTTGGGAAAGTTTCCAAAATGCTATGGGAACTCGTCTCTCCTTTAGCACCGCCTTCCACCCTCAGTCGAGTGGTCAAGTGGAACGCGTCAACCAAATTCTAGAAGACATGCTTCGAGCCTCTGTTATCTCATTCGGAATGGACTGGGAGAAGTGCCTTCCATTTGCCGAATTCGCTTACAACAACAGCTATCAATCTAGCTTGGGTAAAGCCCCTTTTGAAGTTCTCTATGGACGACGGTGTCGAACACCCCTTAACTGGTCAGAGACCGGGGAAAGACAATTCTTTGGCCCGGACATGATTCAGGAAGCAGAAGAACAAGTTCGCATCGTGCGTGAAAAGTTGAAAACAGCCCAATCTCGTCAAAAGAGTCAATATGACCGAAAACATAAGGCTATGACTTTCGAGGTTGACGAGAAGGCATATCTTCGGGTCACCCCTCTGAAGGGAACCCATCGTTTCGGTATCAAAGGCAAATTGGCTCCTCGTTACATTGGACCTTTTCGCATTCTTGCCAAACGAGGGGAAGTTGCCTACCAGCTGGAACTACCTCCGCATCTCTCCAGAGTCCACGATGTCTTCCACGTTTCTCAACTCAGGCGTTGCTTCTCGGATCCTATCCGTGAAGTGGACCACGAAACGCTTGATCTCCAAGATAATCTTACATATCGAGAGTACCCCGTTCGTATCCTCGATCAGGCCGAACGTATCACCCGACGTCAGAACATCAAGTTCCTCAAAGTACAATGGTCGCACCATTCTGAGGATGAAGCAACTTGGGAAAGGGAGGATCGTCTTCGACTCGAGTACCCCGCCTTCTTCCCGGAGGAACCCAAATCTCGGGACGAGATTCTTTTGAGTGGGGGTGAGTTGTCACACCCTAGCTAGTCATGCATTAGAGTGTTGCATCATGTTTACTCTTTCATCAGAAACTTGAAATGGGGATCTATGAAACCCTCAGAATCATTTTGAAAATGACCCAAATAAAAATTTCTCCAAAAGGGTCCAAGAAAATGCTCATGTTGCTCTCTGAAAATATTGGACAGAGATAAAAATCAAACCAATATTTTTAGTGGCTCATGGACATTTATTTTGGGCATTTGGAATTAATGCATAAATATTTGCATTGGAAATATATTTCTATATATATTAATATATGTCCAAATATTATGCCAATTATAAAGGAGCTCTGGAATAATATATCTAGCCCCTGCAAAAATTGGCATAAGTTAAATAAATGATTTAATATATTATTTAAATCAAAACAAATGTCTGAAATTAGAAAACAGAAAAAAATAAAAGGGAGAAGCTTACCTGGGCTCCTCCCTGTGCAGCCCATCCAGCTGGCTGGCCCAGCCAGCAGGCGGCCCAGCCCGTCTCCCTCCTCTGTCGTCTTCGTCCCGACAGAGGGAGGGGAGTGTGGCCGGCGCGCGCGCGCGCCACCGCGCCACGCCACCTCTCTCCCTGCCTGCCTGCCCTCCCCTCCTCGCCTCGATGCCCCTGGACGACGCCACGCCTCCCCCCTGCTCTCTCTCACTCGCCCTCGGCTCTTCCTCCTCTCCCTCGCTCTCTCTCTCACGGCCGAACACCACCGTCGCCGCCGTTCGCCACAGCAGCCGTCTCCGACCACCCCTCGCTCCCCCGACTAGCTCAGAAGCTCCGCCACAACCCCCTCTTCCTCCCCACCACTTCACGGGCCTCCGGAAGCCCTGCATCGCCGCCACGTCGCCGTTCCCCTCTTCGGGCTCCGACCATCATCGCCGTCGAATTCGCCGTCTCCAGCGCGTCTCCGAACCCGCTTCGACGCCCACTGCAACCGCGGTGAGCCCCCGAGTCGTTTCCCCCTTCTCCCCTGGTCTCTTTCGACCTCTAGGCCTTAGCCCCACCTTGGCCGAGAGCTCCACGCCGCCGGCGATGTCGCCGTCGTGGCCACGGTCACCGTAGCGCCCAACCGAGCACACTATCGTGCTCCATGCCTCACTAGGAGCACGCAGCACGCACCAACGCCTCCCCAAACCCCCTGCAACGCCGACTCCGACCGCACCCGAACTCCGGCCGCCGCTCACGAGCTCGCCGTCGACGGAACCGGCCACCCCAGGCTCGGCCACCACCACCGTTCGATGCGCGGGAGCAAGAGCTCTCCAACGAGCCCAAGAACGGCCTCGCCCGTGCCCTGTAGAGCGATCCCGCATCGCGCCGCCGTCTCGGGCCTCGCCGGCGTCACGTCGCCGGTGGGTTTGACCCACTTTGACCACGGCAGGAACCCCCCTGAGTCCCTGACAGGTGGGCCCAGCCCTGTAGCTAATTAGGATTAGCGCTAACCACTGTTAGTTAACCCCCTGACACTGACTAGTGGGCCCCAGCGCCACTAATTAGTAATTAGGATTAATTTAACCCTGTTTAACCCCCTGTCACTGACGTGTGGGCCCCACACGTCAGGTTTGACCTCAGCCAGCCGCAGTTGACCACTGACATCATGCTGACGTCATGCTGGCGCAATAATTATATTTCTGGATTTAATTTAAATCAGGAAATTCCAGAATATTATTTAAACTTCAAAAATTCATAACTTTTATTCTGTAACTCCAAATTGGACAAATTATATATGAAAAATGATCAGAAAAATCCAATCTATCCATCTGTACTATTTTCATGCATGATCAAACAAGTTAAAATGATGTTTCAAGCAGAACAAGGAAAAGCACTTTAAAAGGCCATATTTGAATTTGAAATTTGAATCCTTGATTCAAATTTGTTCAAACCCTTCTGGTTTTAGTTGCATTAGCCCAACACACTCATATTGCCATGTTTCATGCATGCATCATATTGTTGCACATTGTTTGGTGATGTTGTGTATCGATGTCCCTTGCGACAGGTTCTGCCTCCGAGGAGTACCGTGATTACCCTAACGAAGAACCATATCCGTGCATCGAACCATCAGGCAAGCAACCAGCCATTGATCATATCGATACAATCCCATGTTCTCGCTCCTGCTCTCTTTTACTGCATTAAGACAACGCGTTTCAAACTGCTGTGTGCTACGGTAGCTGAACCCATTTCCTCTGCATGACCTGTCATTGCCACAGTAACTAGATGAAACCCACTAGCATGTGTAGGAGTTGATTGAGCCATATGTATGTGTTGTTCCTACCTTGCTATGCCTGCTATGCTTAGAGTCGTGTCAGGTCTGGTTCATCTGCGTGATGGGCTAGAGTGAAATGTTATGTTGGTAATGAGAGTGGTGTGGTGAACACGATTTGGTAAAGGTATCGATGAGAGGCCATGTAGGAGTACATGGTGGGTTGTTTCATTGAAGCCGACCTTAAGCACTGAGATCTGTATGTGTGATTTAAGAATCAGCTACTACCATGCATTGGGCCCGAAACCAATGGACCCTCTCGGCTTCTTATTCACCCTAGTTCTCCGTCCAGGAGTTGCAAGTAGTTTCTGGTGTTTGTAGCCTACTGGAGGCCGTGGACAGCGCTGACCGTAGGGGTGGGCTGTGATGCGGTAGGTACGTGGCCGGGTGTACCGAATACCCGTTAGGTATCTCGGGAACCCTGTTCACATCGTTCGGGGCCGTATGGGAAACCTCGGCCGGACTCCCTGCGGATGGAACCTGAATAGGCGATAAACCTGGACTGGAGGCTTAGGTGATTAGGTAGGTCGTGGCCGACACCCACGTTGGGCTTCCGCTTGAAGGTTGCCGAGTACATGTCGTGTAAACGACGGTAAGTGGTGAGAGCGTGTATGAAGAAGTACCCCCTGCAGGGTTAACATGCTCTATTCGAATAGCCGCGTCCGCGGTAAAGGACTACTTGGTTGCCTATACAGTTCATAGACAAGTAAATGGAAACTACTAAAAGCCTCAAGATAAGTGTGAGTGCCGAGGATGGCTCTTCCGTAGGAAGACGGAGGCGGATCCTCGGTAGTGTATTGAATTGGTGAGTAGTGGACTCGTGTGCGCAAAATCATTTCAGTTGGAGTATCGTAGGATAGCCTAGCCAAGTGTCAAAGCTGGCTTGCTGCAATAACTCCACCAACCCTTCTTGATACTATGCATGTATGTAGGATCTGATGTAAGTCTTGCTGAGTACCTTTGTACTCATGTTGCTATAATCTACATTTTTACAGAAGACGCTGCAACCCCTTCTGATGGGTTCTATGTAGACGTTGACATCAACGAGTAGGCTAAAGACCCAGGTGGTGACCCTGAGCTTGTGAAGGACCACGTAGTATAGCTAGGCTTTCCAAGCCTCTTTTATTTTACTAGTTGTCTGTACTCAGACAAGTTACTTCCGCTGCTGGTTTGTATGACTGTATGACTTGTATGTGGGGTCGTGAGACCCGTACCTTTGTGTATGTTATGTATGGCTCACTGAGCCTTAAATAAAGTACTTGTGTCATAGAGTCATGTTGTGATGCTTCGTTGTATTTGCACATATCGAGCATATTGGGTGTATGATTGAAATGCTTGGTATGTGTGGGATCTGACTATCTAGTTGTTTATCTTTAGTAGCCTCTCTTACCGGGAAATGTCTCCTAGTGTTACCGCTGAGCCATGGTAGCTTGCTACTGCTCTGGAACACTTAGGCTGGCCGGCATGTGTCCTTCTTCGTTCCTGTGTCTGTCCCTTCGGGGAAATGTCACGCTTTGAGTACCGGAGTCCTGTTAGCCCGCTACAGCCCGGTTTACCGGAGTCCTGTTAGCCCAGTGCTACAGCCCGGACCCACTTGCTGATGACCGACACGTTCGAAGCTGGGTCATGGATGCCTGTCCCTGTAAGTCTGTGCCACTTTGGGTTTACGACTAGTCATGTCAGCCCGGGCTCTTTATCATATGGATGCTAGCGACACTTTCATATACGCGAGCCAAAAGGCGCAAACGGTCCCGGGAAAAGGTAAGACGACACCCGTGGGGATACCGTGCGTGAGGCCGCAAAGTGATATGAGGTGTTACCAGCTAGATCGATGTGACATCGAGTCGGGGTCCTGACAGCGTTGGTAGCTTTAGTTGCATTAGCCCAACACACTCATATTGCCATGTTTCATGCATGCATCATATTGTTGCACATTGTTTGGTGATGCCTGTGTATCGTTATCCTTTACGACAGGATCTGTCCCCGAGGAGTACCGTGACTACCCTAACGAAGAACCGTATCCGTGCATCGAACCATCAGGCAAGCAACCAACCATTTGATCATATCGATACAATCCCATGTTCTCGCTCCTGCTCTCTTTTACTGCATTAAGACAACGCGATTCAAACTGTTGTGTGCTACGGTAGTTGAACCCATTTCCTCTGCATGACCTGTCATTGCCACAGTAACTAGATGAAACCCACTAGCATGTGTAGGAGTTGATTGAGCCATATGTATGTGTTGTTCCTACCTTGCTATGCCTGCTATGCTTAGAGTCGTGTCAGGTCTGGTTCATCTGGGTGATGGGCTAGAGTGAAATGTTTATGTCGGTAATAAGAGTGGTGTGGTGAACACGATTTGGTAAAGGTATCGATGAGAGGCCATGTAGGAGTACATGGTGGGTTGTTTCATTGAAGCCGACCTTAAGCACTGAGATCTGTATGTGTGATTTAAGAATCAGCTACTACCATGCATTGGGCCCGAAACCAATGGACCCTCTCGGCTTCTTATTCACCCTAGTTCTCCGTCCAGGAGTTGCAAGTAGTTTCTGGTGTTTGTAGCCTACTGGAGGCCGTGGACAGCGCTGACCGTAGGGGTGGGCTGTGACGCGGTAGGTACGTGGCCGGGTGTACCGAATACCCGTTAGGTATCTCGGGAACCCTGTTCACATCGTTCGGGGCCGTATGGGAAACCTCGGCCGGACTCCCTGCGGATGGAACCTGAATAGGCGATAAACCTGGACTGGAGGCTTAGGTGATTAGGTAGGTCGTGGCCGACACCCACGTTGGGCTTCCGCTTGAAGGTTGCCGAGTACATGTCGTGTAAACGACGGTAAGTGGTGAGAGCGTGTATGAAGAAGTACCCCCTGCAGGGTTAACATGATCTATTCGAATAGCCGCGTCCGCGGTAAAGGAATACTTGGTTGCCTATACAGTTCATAGACAAGTAAATGAAAACCACTAAAAGCCTCAAGATAAGTGTGAGTGCCGAAGATGGCTCTTCCGTAGGAAGACGGAGGCGGATCCTCGGTAGTGTATTGAATTGGTGAGTAGTGGACTCGTGTGCGCAAAACCATTTCAAGTTGGAGTATCGTAGGATAGCCTAGCCAAGAGTCAAAGCTGGCTTGCTGCAATAACTCCACCAACCCTTCTTGATACTGTGCATGTATGTAGGATCTGATGTAAGTCTTGCTGAGTACCTTTGTACTCATGTTGCTATAATCTACATTTTTACAGAAGACGCTGCAACCCCTTCTGATGGGTTCTATGTAGATGTTGACATCAACGAGTAGGCTAAAGACCCAGGTGGTGACCCTGAGCTTGTGAAGGACCACGTAGTATAGCTAGGCTTTCCAAGCCTCTTTTATTTTACTAGTTGTCTGTACTCAGACAAGTTACTTCCGCTGCTGGTTTGTATGACTGTATGACTTGTATGTGGGGTCGTGAGACCCGTACCTTTGTGTATGTTATGTATGGCTCCCTGAGCCTTAAATAAAGTACTTGTGTCATAGAGTCATGTTGTGATGCTTCGTTGTATTTGCACATATCGAGCATATTGTGTGTATGATTGAAATGCTTGGTATGTGTGGGATCTGACTATCTAGTTGTTTATCTTTAGTAGCCTCTCTTACCGGGAAATGTCTCCTAGTGTTGCCGCTGAGCCATGGTAGCTTGCTACTGCTCTGGAACACTTAGGCTGGCTGGCATGTGTCCTTCTTCGTTCCTGTGTCTGTCCCTTCGGGGAAATGTCACGCTTTGAGTACCGGAGTCCTGTTAGCCCGCTACAGCCCGGTTTACCGGAGTCCTGCTAGCCCAGTGCTACAGCCCGGACCCACTTGCTGATGACCGACACGTTCGAAGCTGGGTCATGGATGCCTGTCCCTGTAAGTCTGTGCCACTTTGGGTTTACGACTAGTCATGTCAGCCCGGGCTCTTTATCATATGGATGCTAGCGACACTATCATATACGTGAGCCAAAAGGCGCAAACGGTCCCGGGAAAAGGTAAGACGACACCCGTGGGGATACCGTGCGTGAGGCCGCAAAGTGATATGAGGCGTTACCATCTAGATCGATGTGACATCGAGTCGGGGTCCTGACAATGGATCAGTCCAAGAAAGGGTTCTTGCCTGTATTGCAAGGTGTGAGATTGAGCTCGGCTCAATGCCCGACCATGGCAGAAGATAAAGAAGAGAAGAGTGTCATCCCCTATGCCTCAGCCATAGGATCTATTATGTATGCCATGCTATGTACCAGACCTGATGTAAACCTTGCCGTAAGTTTGGTAGGAAGGTACCAAAGTAATCCCGGCAAGGAACACTAGACAGCGGTCAAGAATATCCTGAAGTACCTGAAAAGGACAAAGGACATGTTTCTCGTTTATGGAGGTGACGAAGAGCTCGTCGTAAAGGGTTACGTCGATGCTAGCTTCGACACAGATCTGGATGACTCTAAGTCACAAACCGGATACGTGTATATGTTGAATCGTGGAGAAGTAAGCTGGTGCAGTTGCAAGCAGAGCGTCATGGTGGGATCTACTTGTGAAGAGGAGTACATGGCAGCCTCGGAGGCAGCGCATGAAGCAATATGGATGAAGGAGTTCATCACCGACCTAGGAGTCATACCCAATGCGTCGGGGCCGATCACTCTCTTCTGTGACAACACTCGAGCTATTGCCCTTGCCAAGGAGCCCAGGTTTCACAAGAAGACCAGGCACATCAAGCGTCGTTTCAACTCCATCCGTGAAAATGTTCAAGATGGAGACATAGATATTTGCAAAGTACATACGGATCTAAATGTCGCAGATCCGTTGACTAAACCTCTTCCGCGAGCAAAACATGATCAACACCAGAACTCTATGGGTGTTCGTTTCATCACAATGTAACTAGATTATTGACTCTAGTGCAAGTGGGAGACTGTTGGAAATATGCCCTAGAGGCAATAATAAAAGGATTATTATTATATTTCCTTGTTCATGATAATTGTCTTTTATTCATGCTATAATTGTATTATCCGGAAATCGTAATACACGCGTGAATACATAGACCACAACATGTCCCTAGTGAGCCTCTAGTTGACTAGCTCGTTGATCAACATATAGTCATGGTTTCCTGACTATGGACATTGGGTGTCATTGATAACGGGATCACATCATTAGGAGAATGATGTGATGGACAAGACCCAATCCTAAGCATAGCACAAGATCGTGTAGTTCGTTTGCTAGAGCTTTTCCAATGTCAGGTATCCTTTCCTTAGACCATGAGATCGTGTAACTCTTGGATACCGTAGGAGTGCTTTGGGTGTACCAAACGTCACAACGTAACTGGGTGACTATAAAGGTATGCTACGGGTATCTCCGAAAGTGCCTCTTGGGTTGACACGGATCGAGACTGGGATTTGTCACTCCGTATGACGGAGAGGTATCACTGGGCCCACTCGGTAATGCATCATCATAATGAGCTCAAAGTGACCAAGTGTCTGGTCACGGCATCATGCATTACGGTACGAGTAAAGTGACTTGTCGGTAACGAGATTGAACGAGGTATTGGGATACCGACGATCGAATCTCGGGCAAGTAACGTACCGATTGACAAATGGAATTGTATACGGGGTTGCTTGAATCCTCGACATCATGGTTCATCCGATGAGATCATCAAGGAGCATGTGGGAGCCAACATGGGTATCTAGATCCTGCTGTTGGTTATTGACCGGAGAGTCGTCTCGGTCATGTCTACGTGTCTCCCGAACCCGTAGGGTCTACACACTTAAGGTTCGGTGACGCTATGGTTGTAGAGATATTAGTTTGCAGCAAACCGAAAGTTGTTCGGAGTCCCGGATGAGATCCCGGACGTCACGAGGAGTTCCGGAATGGTCTGGAGGTAAAGAATTATATATGGGCAGTCGAGTTTCGGCCATCGGGAAAGTTTCGGGGTTCACCGGTATTGTACTGGGAGCACCGAAAGGTTCCCGGGGGGTCCACCTGGTGGGGCCACCTATCCCGGAGGGCCCCATGGCTGAAGTGGGAGAGGAACCAGCCCCTGGTGGGCTGGTGCGCCCCCCTGGCCCCCCTGCGCCTAGGGTTGGGAACCCTAGGGGAGGGGGAGCCTCCACTTGCCTTGGGGGGCAAGTTTCCCCCCTTGGCCGCCGCCCCCCCTAGGAGATCCCATCTCCTAGGGCCGGCGCCCCCCTGGGGTCCCTAAATAAATAGGGGGGAGGGAGGGCAGCCACACCCTTGCACTTGGCGCCTCCCTTCCCCCTTGCTACACCTCTCCCTCCTGCGGACGCTTGGCAAAGCCCTGCTGGATCCCTGCTGCATCCACCACCACGCCGTCGTGCTGCTGGATCTTCATCAAACTCTCCTTCCCCGTTGCTGGATCAAGAAGGAGGAGACGTCACGCTGACCGTACGTGTGTTGAACGCGGAGGTGCCGTCCGTTCGGCGCTAGGATCTCCGGTGATTTGGATCACGACGAACGCGGAGGTGCCGTCCGTTCGGCGCTAGGATCTCCGGTGATTTGGATCACGATGAGTACGAGTCCGTCAACCTCGTTCTCTTGAACGCTTCCGCTCGCGATCTACAAGGGTATGTAGATGCACTCCTCTCTCTCGTTGCTATATGAACTCATAGGTTGATCTTGGTGAACGTAGGAATTTTTTTATTTTATGCAACGTTCCCCAACAACATCAAGATTTTTATCTCTTTCAATCCCACTTTCATCAATTTCATCGTCAAGATCTAGAAACTACGAATTCTTAGAACGCCTTCTAGGTCAAGGAAGATAATCTTCAGATTCATCAAGATTCATATTGCAAAACAAAGATTTAATGGGGGACACATCAATAACTTTTAGATCTTCATCTTGATTTTCATAGGGATTGGAAGAACACGCTTTAATAAAGGCATCTTTGGAAGCACGCATCCTAGCGGTTCTTTCCTTGCACTCATCAATGGAAATTCTCATGGCTTTGAGAGACTCATTGATACCATGCTTAGGAGGAATAGATCTAAGCTTTAAAGAATAAATTTCAATAGAAATTCTATCAACGCTCCTAGCTAAATCATCAACTTTAAGCAATTTCTCTTCAAGCAAAGCATTAAAATTCTTTTGTGAATTCATAAACTCTTTAACACTAGTCTCAAATTCAGAGGGCATCTTAAAATTTCCTTAAGATTTATTGTAGGAATTTCCATAATTATTAGAAGGATTACTAGGATAAGGCCTAGGATTAAAATTCCCTCTAGTTTCCAAAACTATTCCTACCAACGAAATTCACATCCATAGATTCATTATTATTCTCAAGCAAGGTAGATAAAGGCATATCATTGGGATCATGAGGAATATTTTTAGGCGCAAACATCTTCATAAGTTCATCCATCTTTTCACTCAAAACATTGATTTCTTCTATAGCATGCACCTTTTTACTAGAAGATCTTTCGGTGTGCCATTGAGAATACTTAGCCATAATATTATCAAGCAATTTGGTAGCATCCCCTAACATAATTTCCATAAAAGTGCCTCCCGCGGCCGAATCTAAAAGATTTCTAGAAGCAAAATTCAATCCGGCATAAAAATTGTGTATGATCATCCATAAATTCAAACCATGAGTAGGGCAATTGCGAAGCATTAATTTCATTCTTTCCCAAGATTGGGCAACATGCTCATGATCAAGTTGTTTAAAATTCATGATATCGTTCCTAAGAGTGATAATCTTAGCGGGAGGAAAATACTTAGAGATAAAAGCATCTTTGCACTTGTTCCAAGAATCAATACTATTTTTAGGCAAAGATGAAAACCAAACTTTAGCACGATCTCTAAGTGAAAATGGAAATAACTTTAATTTGACAATATTGTTATCCGTATCTTTCTTCTTTTGCATATCACAGAAATCAACAAAATTGTTTAGATGAGTAGCGGCATCTTCACTAGGAAGGCCGGCGAATTGATCTTTCATAACAAGATTCAACAAAGCGGTATTTATTTCACAAGACTCATCATTATTAAGAGGAGCAATCGGAGTACTAAGGAATTGGTATTCGAGAAATCACACAATTTGGTATTATCTTGTGCCATGGCAACAAGTAATCCAACACACAAGCAAACAGAAAGGCAATGGGAAAAAAGGCAAACGGAAAAGAGAGGAGGAGATTGGGAAAGAGAGGGCAAATAATATGGCAAGGTGAAGTGGGGGAGAGCAAAACGAGAGGCAAATGGCAAATAATGTAATGCGAGAGATAGGGATTGCGATGGGTACTTGGTATGGTTGACTTGCTTGCGTGAGCCTCCCCGGCAACGGCGCCAGAAATTCTTCTTGCTACCTCTTGAGCACTGCGTTGGATTTCCCCGAAGAGGAGAGGATGATGCAGTAAAGTAGCGTAAGTATTTCCCTCAATTTTTGAGAACCAAGGTATCAATCCAGTAGGAGACCACGCACAAGTCCCTCATACCTACACAAAACGATTGCAACTCGCAACCAATGCTTAGGGGTTGTCAATCCCTTCACGGTCACTTACGAGAGTGAGATCTAATAGAGATAATATTTTCGGTATTTTTGATAGATAGATGCAAAGTAAAAAGTAAAAGGCAAAGTAAAACAAAGCAAGTAAATAAAGTGATATAGATTGATATGATGAGAATAGACCCGGGGGCCATAGGTTTCACTAGTGGCTTCTCTCAAGAGCATAAGTATTCTACGGTGGGTGAACAAATTACTGTTGAGCAATTGACAGAATTGAGCATAGTTATGAGTATATCTAGGCGATGATCATGTATATAGGCATCATGTCCAAAACAAGTAGATCGAAACAATTCTGCATCTGCTACTATTACTCCACTCATCGACCGCTATCTAGCATGCATCTAGAGTATTAAGTAAAAAAGAGTAACGCCCTAAGAAAGATGACATGATGTAGAGGGATAAATTCATGCAATATGATAAAAAACCCATCTTGTTATCCTCGATGGCAACAATACAATACGTGCCTTGCAACTCTTTTTATCACTGAGTAAGGACACCGCAAGATTGAACCCAAAGCTAAGCACTTCTCCCATTGCAAGAACTACCAATCTAGTTGGCCAAACCAAAAAAGATAATTCGAAGAGACTTGCAAAGATAACTCAATCATACATAAAAGAATTCATAGAAGAATCAAATATTTTCCACAGATAATACTGGATCATAAACCCACAAAAAGAAGATTACATCGAATAGATCTCCACGAGAGAGGGGGAGAACATTGTATTGAGATCCAAAAAGAGAGAATAAGCCATCTAGCTACTAGCTATGGACCCAAAGGTCTGAAGTAAACTACTCACACTTCATCGGAGGGGCTATGGTGATGATGTAGAAGCCCTCCATGGTGGATGCCCCCTCCGGCGGAGCTCCGGAACAGGCCCCAAGATAGGATCTCGTGGATACAGAAGGTTGCGGCGGTGGAATTAGGTTTTTGGCTCCTGTTCTGATCGTTCGGGGATACATAGGTATATATAGGAGGAAGGAGTACGTCGGTGGAGCTCCGAGGGGCCCACGAGGTAGGGGGCGCGCCAGGGGGGGGGGGCGGGGGCGCTCTCCACCCTCGTGGCCTCCTCGGAACCTTCTTGGAGTAGGGTCCATGTCTCCTGGATCACGTTCGGTTGGAAAATCACGATCTTGAAGGTTTCATTCCGTTTGGACTCCGTTTGATATTCTGTTTCTTCGAAATACTAAAAAAGGCAAAAAACAACAATTCTGGGCTGGGCCTCCGGTTAATAGGTTAGTCCCAAAAATAATATAAAAGTGGAAAATAAAGCCAATATAGTCCAAAACAGTAGATAAAGTAGCATGGATCAATCAAAAATTATAGATACGTTGGTGACGTATCATCCTGCTATAGATAACTTGACACCAGATACGAATTAAAACACATCAACCGCGTGTTTAGCCGTGATGGTCTCTTTTCGGCGGAGTCCAGGAAGTGAACATGGTTTTGGGTTATGTTTGACGTAAGTAGGAGTTCAGGATCACCTCTTGATCATTGCTAGCTTCACGACCGTTCCGTTGTTTCTCTTCTCGCTCTTAATTGTGTATGTTCGCCACCATACTTGCTTAGTCGCTGCTGCAACCTCACCACTTACCCCTTCCTCACCCATTAAGATTTGCTAGTCTTGATACCCATGGTAATGGGATTGCTGAGTCCTCATGGCTCACAGATTACTGCAACAATAGTTGTAGGTACAGGTTATGCGATGATCTTGACGCGAGAGCGATGTTACTTGTTTTGGAGTTCTTCTTCTGCTTCTTCTTTGATCAGGGGATAGGTTCCAGGTCGGCAACCTGGGCTAGAAGGTTGGATGTCGTTTGAGTTTCTGTTTGTGTTTCATCCGTAGTCGGATGTTGATCTTATGTATGATGTATTGATGTATTCTTGCGGCATTTGTATGCTTTGTAT
The DNA here is from genome assembly GCF_002162155.2 of Triticum dicoccoides. Lineage (NCBI taxonomy): Eukaryota > Viridiplantae > Streptophyta > Magnoliopsida > Poales > Poaceae > Triticum > Triticum dicoccoides. Next base: position 69,484,488 of record NC_041383.1, read on the forward strand.
GTATCCCCATCTATTATGTAATGTTGATGTAATGATATCCACCTTGCAAAAGCGTTTCAATATGCGGGTCTATCCTTGGTGGGACCTTCGAGTTCCTTTCGGATAGGGTCGCATATTGGGCGTGACACGCCCTGTCTACGCTACGCCAGCAGGAAACATACGAGCCGCCCAGGCGGTGGCGAACGAGATGGTCAAGTATGAAGGCGACGAGCATCACCACCTGACGGAGCGCGTGCAGCAGCTCCTTGATGCCGCTGCCGAGCAGCACGAGGCCGGCTGCCGCGGCGAAGCGCCAACCCGGCAGAACAACGAGCCGCCTCCTCGACAAGATCATGGCGCAATGTCTCAGACGCCGACCGGTGACGCCCGTAGAAAGAAAGCCAACGAGCCGGCTGCCAGTCGCAGTCGGACTCGTCTCACCATCGAGCGTCACACTGAAGGCCGCCCTCGTGCTGTGGAGCGGCGAGGCGATCCGCCACCTTCTCAGCCCCACGGAGAAAGACACCCCACTCCACCGTCTATCACACATCCAACACTTGGTGATTGCCTTGGCCGCCGAGAAGGAGTCGGAGAAAATGACGCCCGCCACCGGATTGATCGCCTCAATCACTCCCTGGCGCTAGAAGAAGAAGATGCACTGGGTCCGCCCTGTTTTGGACCCTGAATCTGAGATGAGCCCTTCCCCCAACGGTTCACTCTCCCAAGAGACACGCCCAAATACACCGGCTCCGTGAAGCCGGAAGACTGGCTGGTCGACTACTCCACGGCCGTCAGCATAGCGAACGGCAACAAGCGTGTTGCTGTGAAGTACATCCCGCTCATGCTTTAGGGCACCACCCGGACATGGCTTAACAGCCTCAAGCCCCGCAGCATCAACGGCTGGGTTGACTTCACCGAGGCTTTCGTCCGCAACTTCACCAGCACATACAAGCGCCCCCCCCAAGCCTCGACAACTCTCCATGTGCGTCCATGGGCCCAGCGAATCAACTCGCGACTACCTCATGCACTGGGCCGAGCTGCGCAACTCCTGCGAGGGCGTGCACGAGGTGCAGTCCATCGAGTATTTCACTGTCGGGTGCCGAGAGGGCACCCTCCTCAAGCACCAGCTCCTCTGCGACGAGCCGGCGACCCTCGATGAGTTGCTGATCATCGCCGACAAGTACGCAACCGCCGACTCCTCCATGAAGGCGGAGATCCAAGTTGATGCATCCGGCAAGATAGCTCCTCCGACTTCTCGGGCTCCGGCTGGGGAAACCAGTCAGAGACATCAGCCGAACGATAACAAGTGGAAGGCCGTGCAGCCGGCTTCCACAAGCTGGCAGGTGGCAGCAGTCGAGGATCAGCATCCGGAGGGGCAACCTCCGCCAAAGCGTCAGAAGGGCGGCAAGCCCAATTGGTTGATCCGCCTTCTTGTACGAGCAGACTCTCGATGCGCCTTGCAAGTTCCACAACGGCGCAAAGCCGTCCAACCAGACCACCCAGAAATGCCATTGGCTTACCTGAATTGCCAAGGGAGATGGACTCCTGCCTCCGCCGCCTCCCCAGCCTCAGCAGCCGGCGGCCCGGCCAGTCAGAGCAATACAAGATGAGTATCCGGAAGAGCAGGGAGTCTATGTCGTGTTCACCAATGTGGCTGACGACAGGCGCACTAGACGGCAACAGCCGCAAGAAGTGCAGGCGATAGCAACTGGGACCCCTGAGTTCATGCACTGGTCAGAAAAGCCCATCAGCTGGAGCAGGGCCGACCACCTAGAAGCAATGCCTTGTCCCAGTTTGTATGCGCTGGTCCTGGATTCCACACTTGCAACAGAGAGGCGAGCAGCTCACTTCTCCAGAATTTTGATAGATGGCAGTAGCAGCATCAACAGCCTGTACCATGACACAATGGTGAAACTAGGAATCGAGCAGAAGCAGCTTCAGCCCAGTCGGACTGTATTCCATGGCATAGTCCCTGGCCTTTCCTGCTTACCGATCGGCAAGACCATTATCAACGTCCTTTTCGGGGACAAGAATCATTTCTGCTGAGAGGCAATTTGGTTTGAAGTGGTGGACCTCGAGAGCCCTTACCATGCGCTGCTTGGCCGGCCTGCTCTAGCCAAGTTCATGGCGGTCCCCCACTATGCCTACCTCAAGATGAAGATGCCGACCTCCAAGGGAATCCTGACCATAGCTGGAGACTACAAGAAATCATCCGCCTGTGGGACATACAGCAGCCGACTGGCCGAGTCCCTTGTAATTCCAGCTGAGAAACGACTCCTAGAAAGGGTTGTGGCGTTGGCAGGCAAGCAGTCGGAAATGTCACCACCACCCAAGGAGTCGGAAGTAGAGGGCTCGGTCAAGCCGGCGAAGGAAACAAAGAAGATACCCTTAGACCCGAAGCACCCGGAGAGGCACGCTCCCATTGGAGCAAACCTTGACAGTAAATAGGATGGCGAGCTCGTCGATTTCCTCCGTGAGAATCGTGACATCTTCGCATGGTCCCTCAAGGACATGTCGGGTGTCCTGACGGATTTCGCCGAGCACAAGCTACACGTCCGACCTAAGGTCAAGCCGGTTAGGAATCCCTTGCGCTGCCTGTCAGAAGTGAAAAGAAGAGTTGTTGGAGAAGAGATGGCCTGGCTCCTGGCAGCCGGCTTCATCATGGATGTGTTCTTCCCAGAGTGGTTGTCCAACCCAGTTCTTGTGGTGAAGAAGAACAAGCAATGGCGCATGTGCATTGATTATACCAGCCTCAACAAAGCTTGCCCCAAAGACCCCTTTGCCTTGCCAAGAATCGACCAAGTAATAGACTCAACAGCCGGATGCGAGCTGCTGAGGTTTTTGGATGCGTACTCAGGTTACCATCAGATCAAGCTGAACCCAGCCGATAGGCTGAAGACCGCTTTCATCACACCATTCGGATCCTTCTGTTACCTGATGATGATGTTCGGCTAGAGGAATGCCGGCGCCACGTTTCAGCGTTGCATGCAGAAGTGCCTCCTCAAACAACTCGGCAGAAACACCCACCTTTACGTGGATGATGTGGTGGTGAAGACGGAGAAGTGTGGCATGCTGCTAGAAGACCTCAAAGAGAAATTCGACAACCTGCATCGATTTCAAATCAAGCTCAACCCAGAGAAATGCGTCTTTGGAGTACCAGCCGGCCAACTTCTCGACTTTATGGTCTTAGAGCGCGGCATAGAGTGCAACCCCGTGAAGATCAAGGCGATTGAGAGTACGGAAGTTCCCACACGACTGCTGGATGTGCCAAAATTCACCGGCTGCCTGGCGTCCATCAGCCGCTTCCTCAGCCGACTAGGAGAGAAGGCACTCCCGTTGTACCAGCTCATGAAGAAGACCACTTTTTTCGAGTGGAACGACAAGGCGGACGAAGCTTTCTGTCAGCTCAAGAAGATGTTGACCACCCCACCTGTCCTGGCGGCCCTGACTGATAAAGAGCCCATGCTCCTCTACATTGCCGCCACCAGTCGGGTGGTCAGTACAGTCATAGTGGTGGAACACAAGGAGGAAGGCAAGGCACTGCCGGTCCAGAGACCGGTATATTATTTAAGTGAAGTATTGTGAACCTCCAAGAAAAAAATTACCCCCACTATCAGAAGATGTGCTATGGCATGCACTTCGCTGCCAAGAAGCTCAAGCCTTACTTTCAAGAGCACCCAATTACTGTTGTCTGCACAACTCCACTTGCTGAGATCATTGGAAGCCGAGATGCCTCTGGCCTAGTGGCCAAGTGGGCCATAGATCTAGCTCCCTACACCATCCACTACCAGCCTCGCACCGCCATCAAGTCACAAGCGCTGGCCGACTTCCTCGTAGACTGGGCCGAGACCCAATACCTGCCGCCAGCGCCAGACTCCACTCATTGGCGGATGCACTTTGATGGGTCAAAAATGCACACCGGTCTGGGAGCCGACGTTGTCCTCACCTCTCCCAAAGGCAACAAGCTCAAATATGTGTTGCAGATCCACTTCGCCGCATCCAACAACGTAGCAGAATATGAAGCACTCATACACGGACTCCGGCTTGCCCAGGAGCTCGGCATCCACCGGATCCTGTGTTATCGTGATTCCGACTTGGTGGTCCAGCAGTCATCAGGTGACTGGGACGCAAGGATGGAAACATGGAGAGCTACCGCTTCTTCGTACAACAGCTCAGTGGATATTTCGAAGGGTGCGAATTCCTCCATGTGCCAAGGAATGGCAAGGAGCAAGCAGATGCCTTGGCACGGATTGGCTCCACCCGACAGGCAATACCAGCCGGCATTGCCCTGCGCCGTCTCCTCAAGCCGTCTTTCAAGCCATCACCAGAATTAGATTCCATATTTGTGCCGGCCCCTCCCGAAGCAGTCAGATCCGACTTGAGGGTCCCACAAGCCGGCATGGGAACTTCCTCAGGCGGCCCGGTGACTGCAGCAGCTGCACCCGGCCTGGGGACTCTAGAGCCCGGCCCGGGGACTGCAGCAGTCGGCCCGGGGACTTCTCCAGCTCAGCAGGCGGAAGTAGAAACCAACCCTCCACCTCCCGGCCCAACCGCCCTCATACAAGTTGCGGTCGTAGCAGTTGAAGAAATAATAGCACCATCTTGGGCTCAACCAATCCTCAAGTTTTTGGTGACCAAAGAGCTGCTGACTGATGAGATCTCGTCCCGACAAGTGCAACGGTGGGCAATAGCTTACACCATCGTTAATAGAGAGCTGGTGCAGCAAAGTGTCACTGGTGTTTATCAGCGCTGCATGGAGCCGGACAAAGGCCAAGCAATCTCAAGGACATCCACCAAGGCGAATGCAGTCACCATGCGGCTTCAAGAGCACTTGTGGCCAAAGCTTTTCGACATGGTTTCTTTTGGCCGACTGCTCTAGAAGAAGCCAAAGAATTAGTCCAGAAGTGTCAAGGGTGCCAGAAGTTCCGCTCCAAGCAACACCTGCCGGCTTCGGCACTCAAGACCATTCCCATAGCCTGGACGTTTGCCGTATGGGGACTGGTCATGGTAGGGCCATTCAAGACGGCGCGTGGTGGCATGACTCACTTGCTCGTCGGTGTGGACAAGTTCACCAAGTGGATAGAAGAAAAACCAATCAAGAAGTTGAATGGGCCGACTGCCGTGACCTTCATCACCGACATCACCACTCGGTACGACATACCACACAGCATCATCACCGATAATGGCACAAACTTCTCCAAGGGAGCCTTGGCCCGTTTCTGCGCGACGCAGGGCATCCGACTGGATCTAGCGTCCGTTGCCCATCCGCAGTCAAACGACCAAGTGGAGCGAGCAAACGGCCTGATTTTGTCTGGCATCAAGCCCCGACTGGTCGAGCCTCTAGAGCGTTCGGCCGGCTGCTGGCTCGAGGAGCTGCCGACCGTCCTCTGGAGCTTACGCATGACTCCGAATAAGTCAACCGGCTTCACGCCCTTCTTCCTCGTCTACGGTGCCGAAGCCGTCATCCCGACAGACATAGAATTCGACTCCCCCCGAGTCACCATGTACACCGAAGAGGAGGCCAAGGAAGCACGAGAAGACGGCGTCGACTTGCTGGAAGAGGTCCGGCTATTGGCACTCAGCCGGTCTGCCATCTACTAGCAGAGTCTTCGCCGATACTACAATCGCAAGGTCAAGCCAATATCATTTCAAGAAGGAGACCTTGTGCTCCAGCTGATCCAGCGAACAGTCGGCTAGCACAAGCTTTCGGCGCCTTGGGAAGGCCCATTCATCATCAGCAAAGTGCTAGGCAATGATTCCTACTATCTGATCGACGCTCAGAAGCCTAGAGCACGCAAAAGAGATGACTCAAGCAAGAAGACGGAGAGGCCATGGAACGCAAACCTCCTACGAAGATTTTAGAGTTAAAAGCAGTATGTATCAAGCTACCTTTTGTATTAAGTATGAAGACTCCGGGTCCCTCAAGAAGAGCTCGGGGACTACCCTCTTTATCTATATGATAATAATTATGCCCATGAATGTGTTCTTTCATTATTCCGCTTGGCATCGGGCACGACTAGTCAGCCCCGGGGCTCGCCGCCTTCTGTTATGTGCCGCCTCCTGCAGTCGGACAAGTAGTATGTTGGCACCAGCAAACTTCTCCTGTCAAAAGTTGCAGCTCGCAGAGCGACTGAATGGCCGACAGGAGTTGCAAGAAAGGTGCCCATACGAAAAAATGGCTAAGGAACAAAAGCGCACATAGTTGAAGCCGGCATCCCGCCTATCCGACCGGCTGTTGAGTAGTCGGCCGGCCGGCTCCCGCTTCCCTTGGCTACGCTCTAGTCGGCTAAGTACTTGCCCTCCCAGATCAGCTAAACACTTGGCCCAGCCACCGTCCGCTTAGCGGCTAATTGACTGGCCAGGGGATAGCTAGGGAACGGCGGCAAGGAAAACAGGCAAAAAGCAGAAAGCAAGGAAAGCTGGAAGTCGGCACTTCAAGCATATTTACATAAGCAAAAGGCCCTTGGCCAGCATTCAACAAGTTTGAAATACACCCCGCGGGTGGAATTGCGCAATTTAACAAGTTTTGTCCAGAACAACTAAGACAGAAAGTAAGTGCGATGGCCTAAGAGGTGGCAGAGGGCTCCGGCGGGGCGGTCGAGTTAGCAGCGCCGGTGGGGGCAGCGGACGGCGGGACGGCGGAGTTGTCGGCGCCGGCTGGTGGAGCGGATGGCCGGTTGGTCTCCGCCTGGTTGCCTTCGGCAGCAGTCGGCACGCCCGAGCGCAGGTCGTTGCTCGAGGCTCGGTCAGGCCGAGGCTGGCCGTCCCCTCCGGCCTCCAGCGCGTCTTGTTCGCTGTCCTCATCCTCCGTTTCCTCCCCTTCGTCGCTGGAGTCGATCACCTCGGCTGAGTCCTCGCCGTCTTCTGGGTTCAGCCCAAAGAGCTCCGGCGGTACCTCGGCGCCGTATTCAGCCAGCTCGGGGACGAAGGCGCTGGTGTCAGTGTACTCGGCATTCGCCGCCGCCCGCTTTACAAGGTCGCCCTCAACCGCCACCAGCTCCCCCAGCGCCTCCTGGCGGAACGTGGTCAGCTGGGCTAGATCTAGCCCAGGGTACCACGCCCTGATGAACTCCAAAGCCCGGCGCGCTCTGGCCCGAGCTGCTGAGCCCTTCCAGGCTTCCAGGTGGCCGACCGCCACCTCCAGCCAGTCGGCAGTTCAACTGGGCGTGCACGGAGTCGGCACGCCTGGCCAGAGGGCAGAGATCGTTTGGGCTCCGACACGCTGAAGTCGGCGCAACATCTAGTGGGCTGGCCGAAGGCGGGCCTGGATGCTGAGGAGCTGCTCATTAAGATTCCGGGGGCATTGGCGGCAATCTGCACGCCCTCCGCCCTTCGCACCTCGCGAGAAGCCTCAATCAGCTGGTTTGCGGCGACGGAGTGGCCCGGGAAGAAGTCTGCTCGGGCGAAAAATAAAAGAGAGGGGAGTTAAGAGCGGATGGTCGGCCTAAACAGAGGCCAGCAGCTCAAAGAAAAAGAAGAGACGAAAACATACCGTCGACCATGTCCTCAATGCTGCCGAAGCCGGCGGTCAGCCGAGCCTCCTTGTCGGCCCAGACAGATCGCTCAACCTCAAATTCAGCAAGGAGGTCGGTCTCCTTCGTCTTTGCCTCCCACTGAGCCATCTCGAGACGCTCCGTCTGCTCCGCCAGTTGCGTGACCAGTCGGTCCCGCTCCTCGGCCAGCTTGACGCACTCCGCCTCCTTGATGCACATCGTAGTGTTGGCCTCGCCCAGCTGCTGCTGCAAGGTGGCGTTGGCTCCTGCCAAGAAAGAAGAAGAGAAAAAGATGTCAAAAATCGGACAAGAGAAGAATGCGGTCGCTGGGGAGATCCAGCCCGACTGCTCAGCAGTCGGTCCGGATCTCGGGGACTACAGCCCGTAGGTGCGCCAACGCACCCCCGTAGAAGACAGAAACTACCAAGCAGTAAAATGAAGAAGTATGTTTGCCGGGGAGATCCGGCCTGACTACTCAGCAGTCGGCCCGAACCTCGGGGACTACAGCCCATGGGTGCGCCAGCGCGCCCCCGCAGGAAAGGAAAGAAAAACTTACTCCAGCTCCCCGACAAGTGGGCGGTCTGCCTCTCCAGCTCCCGGACTCCAGAGTTGAAGGTGGCCGCTCGGAGATTGTGATAATCCTGTGAAAACAGGTGCCAGAAGGAGTTAGTACATGGTGCCTACCAAGTTAAGGTTCCGGACCGCCTGCTCAGTAGCTGGCCTGGAACCTGGGGACCACACCCAGTGGGTGCGCCAGCGCGCCCCGACCTAAATATAAGTAGAACAAGACGAAGAGGGTAGAGGCATACCCGGATGGCCGCACACGAGCTCAGGAACGCCTCGTTGCACCGCTTGGGAGCTTCGGCTTCGGCCTGAAGCTTGGCCTGGACGTCGAGGGCCGCCTGGTTCAGTGCCCCCGTTCCGCCTCCGCGCATCCAGCCGGAGGGGGCGGCGCTCGTCGCCTCGGTGTCGGGAGTGGACGAGCTTGCGGCACCGGCCACCAGTATTCACGGCATCGAAGCCGCCCTGGCAAGACGACGGTGCACGGGCGTGCGGGCCTCAGGAGTTGGGCCTGTCGCCACCTTGTTCCCGGCTGGTGGCACCAGCGGGGTGTCCCGCTGCGCGTCCGCCGTTTCGACAGTCGGTGGCGGCGGAGGCACGATGACGTCCGACATGACGACGTCTCCGCCTTCCCGCTCCTTGACCGAGTGGTCGCCGCCGGCTTCCCCGGTCGATCCCACGAATTCTGGCGGAGGAGGCGCGAAGCTCAAGGGAGTGACGACCAGCGGCTCCTGGCGGCGCCTGGCCTCCGCTTGCCGCTCCTTCTCCGCGGCCACAGCTTCAGCCTCCGCCAGCTTCAGCAGTGCCGATGCTGCCGCCTTGTCAGCCTCCGCCTTCTCTAGGCGGGAGGCTTCCCGCTCCTCGTGTGCCTCCCGCACGTTTCGCTCCTGCGCCTCTTGGAGGTCGGTGGCCGGGTCGATTCGCCGGGTGGTGGCAGAAGTCTCCGCCAGCCTAATGATGGAGGCGGCGGTCGACTTGTCGAGGGAGAGCGGCGCTCTGAGACAGAAAATGAAGCGAAGGAATCTCAGGCCGAGTCACTAAGAAAAAACCTAAAGGAATGGACGGAAAAGGCACTTACGCTGACACCATGGGTGGCGCCTTTGGCAGCTTCTGGAACTTGGACGCCTTTGCCGCGGCCTACTTCCGCCTGGTCGCGGCGGCTAGTTTCTTAGGCTTCTTCGGGGTGCTGCCAAACAGGACAGCGCCCTGCTTTCGTTTGCGCTTGCCTCCTTGTGCGGCTGGCCCGGCAGAGGGGCCCGCACCGGTGTCGGCGGCACCCCGCGCAGGACACGGCTCGTCCTCATCATCATCGTCACCGGGCCAGGTCTCGATGGCGCCCTGGTCCTCGGAGCCGCCTGCTCCATCGCCGCTGCTTATGGCATCATCCTCCAAGGTGGCGGCCCCCAGGTCGGGGTCGTTCACGTCGCTCACCTCCCGGTCCGGCTGGTAGTCGCCAGCCGGCCCCGCGAGAGCTGCCGTCGCTGAGGACATATAGATCTATGTTCCAAAAAGAAAGTTGCTCAAGACCAAGGCAAAGCAAAGCTGAAAAAGAAGAGGAAAGGCTCGAAGACTTACGGCTGGCGGCGGGTTGTCACGAGAATAGGGCCGCTTGCCGAATTGCCATGCGCCCTCCGACAACTTGAGGTCGGTGACCTTGTTCACCAGCCGGGCCACCTCAGTAGGCGGCATCTCCTCCATGCACGTCCGGCTGGGGTCGTGGTGCCCGCTCATCCGACAGATCGGATGAGGTCGTCTTTGGAGCGGCAGAACCCGGTGCTCGACGAAGGCCAACAGCAAGTCGGCTGCTGCGAGGCCTTCCGCCTCTGTCATCTCCCGGAGCCGGTTGATGGCGGCCGCCGTCTCGGCAGGCACTGGCTTCGGCTTGTTACGCCAGTTGGCCCGAGACCCGATGGGGGGGCTTCGTAGGGTGGCAGGTTGAGGAAGTCAGCCACCGGGTCGACATTTTCGACGTAAAAATAAGAGTGCTGCCACAGTTTCACCGACTGTGACAGCTTGACGACGGGGAAGGCGTTCTTCTTCGATGGCCGGCGCACGGCGACGTAGGCGCCACACTCGGCCACCGTCTCCTTGGCAGAGGTGCCCAGCTTGGCGTAGAATCAAGCCCCCCATAGGTCGATGGTGGGGGAGGACGCCAAGATAGCCTTTGCACACCGTGACAAAGGCGGACAACTGCGTCACCGTGTTGGGCGTGAGGTGGTGCGGTTGAAGACAGCAGAAGTCCATGAAGGTGCGGAGAAACCTGCTTGCCGGAAGGCCGAAGCCGCGGAGGAAGTGCGAGCGGAAGACGACCCGCTCGTCCCCCTACGGTGCCGGCGAGATTTATTCCCGTGCCGGCACCCGCACCTTGACAAAGGCTGCTTTCGGCATCCGGCACGTAGCTCGAAGGAAGGTGACGTGATCCTCGATCGCCGTCGAGCCATCCCAGTCGCCGCCTCTTTCGCGCGCCATGGCGTCCAGACGGAGTAGCGCGGGGAGGAGAAGCTCGACGACGGCGCGGCGTGGCGGTGTTGTGGTAGAAGAGAGTTAACAGTGAGGGGAAGAGGAAGAAGGACGGGGAGAGAAGGGCGCAAGCCCCTTCACTCCCCGGGCGCCCCTATTTATAACCCCCGAGCGGGGAAGCTGAGGGGATGGTACATGGGGGTCGTGGGATTGATTGCGCCCATGACCTCATGCGACTGCCAATTACTCCACGGGGTTACTGCGCTGTAACTCCTAAGGGAATCGCAACGGCCCGCCTCGGCCGAAGTGGATCTGCCCGCGCGCCGAGGCAGGGTAGTGACGGGCCCAGCCACTGGTCACGTCCAATCAGGCGCGTGGGGTGGCAGGCTAGCCGGGCTGACGTATGCCGCATGGCGCACTCGTGGCGGGTGGTATCCGGAGAGCCGGACTATATACATCGTCCGGACTATTGAAGCGTGAAGATACAAGACTCAAGACTTCAGCCCGTGCCCGGATGGGACTCTCTGCGTGGAAGACAAGCTTGGCGATCCGTATATTATATTTCCTTCTTTGTAACTGACTCCATGTAAACCCTAGCTCTCCGGTGTCTATATAAACCGGAGAGGATGGTCCTTAGAAGGCCGATCACAATTAAAATCATACCATCATAGGCTAGCTCTTAGGGTTTAGCCTCTACGATCTCATGGTAGATCTACTCTTGTACTACACATATCTTCAATATTAATCAAGCAGGAAGTAGGGTTTTACCTCCATCGAGAGGGCCCGAACCTGGGTAAACATTGTGTCCCTTGCTTCCTGTTACCATCAGCCTAAGACGCACAGATCGGGACCCCCTACCCGAGATCCGCCGGTTTTGACACTGACATTGGTGCTTTCATTGAGAGTTCCTTTGTGTCGTTGCTTCGAGGCTTGATGGCGTCTTCAATCGTCAACAACACAGTCCAGGGCGAGACTTTTCTCCCCGGACAGATCTTTGTGTTCAGCGGCTTCGCACTGCGGGCCAATTCGTTTGATCATCTGGTGTAGATCGACAGCTACGCCCCTGGCCACCAGATCAGATTCGGAAACTTGAACTACACGGCGGACATTCGCGGAGACTTGATCTTCGACGGATTCGATCCTGCGCCAGGAGCACCAGACAGTCACGACGAGCACGACCTAGACCTGCTGTCGGACAATGCTCGGGACATCATCCCTGCAGCAGCCTCGGACCTAAATCTGGAGCGGGTTGCGTTGCCTAAGGACGGAGGGCTGGACGCCGCCCCGCAGGCCGCATACTCATCGGCGGTTGAGCCGAACACGGGACTCACCTCTGTAGAGGCCTGTGATCCCGGGCCCCCGGACTCGTATCCAGTTGTTGGTTCTGGTCCGCATACCCTGGAGCCAGCCGAGCCAGTTTGGGCTCCGGTAATGGATTTTACCGCTGCGGACATCTTTCAGCACTCGCCCTTCGGCAACACGCTGAACTCATTGAAGTCTCTCTCTTTGTTAGGAGGCTCTGAGCCAAACTATGTCCGGCTTGAGTGGGAAGCAGGCGACAAGGGAATTTGCCGCCCACCCACCACACACTTTGTCGCCGCGATCGATGATTTAACCAACGTGCTCGACTTCAACTTTGAAGACATCGACGGCATGGACGACGATGCAGGAGACGTACAGGAGCCACCGCTAACAGGGCGGTGGACAGCCGCCTCTTTACACGATATATATATGGTGGACACTCCGGAGGAAATCAATGGCGACGAGGCAGTTGAGGATAACCCCCCAGGAGAAAAAGCAAAGCATGGGCATCTTTGGCGCCGCTCCAAGCCACGCCACGTCAATGCCGGCCCCGGAGACGAAAGCAATCCGGATAGTGCCAAAGAGGAATACAGCCCTGATCAGCTTACCCTCAAGTAGGACGGACCGGCCACGGTGGGATACTTCGAGAGGGACAACTATACGCCCCCTCCGAAGACGTTGTAAGCCTTGGCAATGACGAATTCGGCGTGCCTGAAGACCCAGTGGAACAAGTTCGCTTTAAGTGATGGCTCATAGCCACGGAAAGGAGTCTGCAAAGGAAGCAAAGAGCAGCTTAAAGCTGACCAAGATTTGCTAGCAGATAGGTGGACCAAGATCCTAGCCACCGAAAAGTACGGATTCGACCGCCCTAGCAAAGGGCATACGAGGCACAACTGCCTACCTCAACCTAAGCGGGAGAACCAAAGGCACACAATCCAACGTCCACACACCACTAGGATCCAAGACAGTAAAAAGGATACACAAAGAGGCATCCTAAAGCCTCGGCGCAGCGGTCATAAACGTCAAGCCAAGGCAGCTGGTGGCAAGTCCAGCAACCCCCAGTCCAGTCAAGGGACAAAGAGTAGCTCAAGCCTATTCGGCCCGAGCCACATACTTGATCAACCATGTGCAATTCACGACACTCCTAGAAGGACGGCACATCATACCAATAGAGAATGCCGGATCTTCAAAGCAAAGCGGCCGGTCGTGTGCCGGAAACAATGAAGGGAGGCGTCTAGTCAAAAGCCCCCCCCCCCCAGAGCACAACAGTACGGCCGATCGCCCCCTATCATACAAACCACAAAAATTCAATTGACGTACCCCTAGATCTATTAGTCCAGGGGCTCCATAACGCATAAAGCCCCAGCGGGTATGAAACCATGAATAAACACCTTCTATAGGATGTCAGGGGCAAGGGCCAAGTTCATTGGCCCACCACTCTAACGGTTGTTCTCAGATAACCAAAAAATGCCACGCCATCGGCGCGTTCCCCCCCATACGGTAACCCACCGTCTGCTAACGGGATGAACCACGTTGACTAGATTCCACGTGGTAAACCATTAGGCCAACACCGGTGATATACTCACACCGACGGACAAGGCCGAAACCCGCCCCTAGAGTGGAAATCATACAGCTGCCGGAGTAGCAAGTCGTGCATGCCTATCAATATTTTGATATGACAGCCAACTATTCGGACACCAACTAAGGAGTCTATGCTGCTTCCCGGTATAGAAGCTGGGGTCACCAGGGTCTGATCAGGAACCTTTAGACCAACCATAGGAGGACGTTCGACTGCCTCCAAGCATTTACCTTCACAAACTAACTTTTATGCAGAACAAGATTGGCGGCGAGGAATCGGCCAGGACACACAAGGATAGGACCATGCAGGTAGAAGGCAGTTCGGATTCACTTTCGATCCATTCACAGCCCCCTCCAGTCCGGCCATCACAGGTTCCGCCAAAAACCATCTCTTTTTCATAATCATAAATCGCACTCATATGCATAGACATATGATCCTACTACAATGCGTAGACTTAAATAATATGCACCGGCCGTCGTTTATCATCGACGCCTCTTTGCCACGAAACGGCAGCCACGCCTCGTGTTACGCCCGGTTATGCCAGGGGCTTCACAGTACGGCAATAAAGTCTGACCACCTTCTCGGTCGCTCGGCACCCCGAACTTATAACACTATATGCATCAACTCTGAATCATGTCTTGGGTCATTGGTTGGGTTTGCACGGCTCCCATGTTTTGGTACCTTATGTTCCGTTCCGTCGGCTAAGGTAGCGCTGGGAGAACTACTGCGATTGTGTCCCGGTTCAGCCGGACGAGCACCTCAGTAGAGAAAGCCGAAAACCGACTATCATGATGTAGCGAGAGTTGGTCAGCTGTTTGAGAGGTTGTAAAGTCCTTAAAGATTTATTCCGCACAACGCCATCATAAATGCAGACTGCGACGAATCGGTCTTCCGATCAGGCGCCAATAGAGCCCCTAGTTCGGCCTTCCGAACACTAGGGGCTGCGCCGACCATAATCGAATTCCTATGGCTAAGTGAGAGTAGTAAAGCCCTATAGTCCGATTGCCTGGTTCGCGGTGAGAAACACCTCCTCACAAGGACTCAACTATGGTATAAAGAGTGTTCAGAAATATCCCGAACACCCCCGTACTTCTCACGTGGGGGCTGAAGCCGACGACTGGCCAACTCTCAGAATTTACATACAATAAATAGCCGCACAGGAAGAACATATGTCCAAACAAAACAGGCAATATATAATAAAAGTGTCGTTATCCCATCTTACAAATATTGGCAATAATGCCCTCAGGGAAATATAATGTCTTTGGTGCACTTATCCGCCGCAAGGTGGGCGCCCTTCAGCACACCTTCATAGTACAGTTCGGGCTTGCGATGCTCCTTACCCTCCGGTGGCCCCTCAGTCATCAGCTTCTTCGCATCAAGCTTTCCCCAATGCACTTTGGCATGGGCAAACGCCATGCGCGCACCTTCTATACAGACTGATCGCTTGATAGCATCAAGTCGGGGACAGGCGCCCACAATCCGCTTTACGAGTCCTAAGTAACTACTTGGAATTGGCTCTGCAGGCCACAGCCGGATAACCAGGTCCTTCATGGCTAGTTCGGCCGCCTGGTGCAGTTCGACTAGCTGCTTCAGCTGATCGATAAAATGCACCGGATAGTTCGGCGCCAAATACTGCGACCAAAAGTTCCTCTCCGCAGATCCCCTCTCCTCGGTCCGGTAAATTTGGGCGATGTCTGATATGCTGCGAGGCAGATCCGCAAATGCCCGTGTAAAATCAAGAATTTAGCTTGCCGCTTAGAGTTCTCAACACTATCACGTAATAATGGCCATAGATACAACAAGCCTTACCAGCCGCAACTTTCCGGCACTCCTGAATGTCCCGTACAATACCTCGGGCTTCTGCCCGAGCATCTTCCGCGGCTTGGAGGGCTTGGGCGAGTTTGGATTCTTTCCCTACTAGACTCTTCTCCAAGCTCTCGCTTTTCGTCACAGCCTCCTGGAGCTCCCGCTCAGATGTGATGACCCTGGCCTCGTGTTTTCCACGAAGTGCCTGTTCGGCGGCGGCCTTCTCGTGGGCATCAGCCACTGCTTTCTTCAGCGCCTCTTATTCATCACTCGCTCCTAGGGCGTATAACATAAATACTTTTTAATAGGCACAATTATTCATCCATGCCCAATGCAAGACAATGTTTAAAACATGCCTTGCGTCTCCTCTAACTGCTTCTTCACACGGCCAAGTTCTTCCTTGGCCCATTCCAGGCGTTGCTTCAGTTCGGACACTTCCGCATCGTGGGCGGCCGTCTTCTCCGCAGACGCCTGTTTTCAACCAAAGAGGTATACATCATGACAAAGGTTCCCACTACAAAAAAGGGTTTGATCCCCTGCCCGGCTCTCTTTCAGCGGACAGTGTATCAGGGGCTACTACTCATATTATGATGATTCCTCAAAGGTTTCTCAGAAACCATACCTCAAAAGCCTTTATAAGGCCAAGGCAGGACTCAGTCAGCCCGTGTTCGGCAGACTGAATCTTTCCAACCACCACACCCATAAGGGTCCGATGTTCATCAATGATAGATGTGTTCTTTAACGCTGTCGATAGACCGCACGACAGCTCGGCGTAGACTGAGGTTGCCGGCGGAGTAGGCAAACATCCCTCCGTTGAGGGTTTCCGCTCGCCCGATCCTGGAGCCTTAGAGGCCTCCAGGACCTTATCCGGCTCTGAGTCTCTTTGAGACGACACCTCGGTGTCGCGCCCGGACTTCGGAAAAGGAGCCCCTGGAGGCGTGTCACTCGCCACACCATCCGAGCTCAATGAATCCTCCGATGAGGACTGTCCGGCAGGAGACCTCGCCGGGCTATACGAGATGTGGCGACAGTTAAAACTACTGTACTCAGACGACCCTGGATGCATTGGCACATTTGGGTTTTGGTTACTTACGATTTTTCCAGGGGCTGTGCCTCGGGATCCCACTCCAGGTTGTTATCGACAGCCAGGGTGGATGCCTCTGGATGGGAACCTTTCCCCCTCTTGGGCGATTCTGCCTCTAGGTACGGAGGAGCCGCACGCTTCTTCCCGCCTACAGAGCGAGGCTCATCCTCCTCTGCTTCCTCCTCTTCATCTTCAGAAGAAGGGGCGTTGCTGGAGCCTTCAGATTTGGCGTCCGAAGCCTTGCGGCAACGGAGGCCACTCCGGGTCTTCTTGACCTTCTTGGAGGCCTCCTTCTTTGGCGCCTCATAAGGCGCAGGGACCAGCATATTCGTTAGAAGAGGTCCGGCCGGTTCCTCCGGCGGCGGGGCCGGACAATGCATCTGCTCCACCTTCTTTATCCATCCCTGAGGTCACGATGAAACACGATTAAAGTGTCTCCCTCATGACATGCCAGCTGAAGCATGAACTGACAGGGCGTGGCTATAACTTACCGGGCTTGCAGAATGGGATAATTGCTACCCCCGGTCCTCGGCAGAGTCAGGCCACGATTTTCCGGACTTGAAAAGCACCTTCCAGATATCCTCGTGGGAGGAATCATAGAGCACCCGGAGGGTTTGGTGCTCGGTTGGGTCGAACTCCCACAAAGTGCAGGCTCGACACTCGCAAGGGAGAACCAGGCGAACTAGCATCAGCTGGACTATGTCGATGAGTTCGACGTCCTTCTCAACCATGATACGAATGCGCGTCTGGAGTAGTGACAGCTCATCGGACGAACACCAGTTCGGGCCCTTCTTGGGCCAGGACGTGAGCCTCAGTGGAGCTCCAGATCTGAACTCAAGACCTGCAGCCCACTTTTTGCTGCGTGGTTTAGTGATATAAAACCACTGCTGCTGCCACTCCTTGACAGAGTCGTTGAAGGTGCCCTTCAGCCAAACAACCTTGGGCATCTTGCTTACCATGGCGCCGCCGCACTCGGCATGTTCGCCACTCACCACCTTGGGCTTCACATTGAAACTCTTCGGCCACATGCCGAAGTGAGGCGGAATCCGGAGAAAGGCCTCGCACACGACGATGAACGTGGAGATATTGAGAAAAGAGTTGGAGGAAATATCATGAAAATCAATCCCGTAGTAATACATGACTCCACGGACAAATGGTTGGAGGGGAAACCTGAGCCCGCGGACAAAATGGGGAAGGAACACGACTCTCTCGTGAGGCTCCGGAGTAGGGACAACCTGTCCCGCCGGTGGGAGACGATGGCCAATCTTCTTGGCCAGATACCCGGCTTCCCGGAGCTTCTTGATATCCTTCTCCCGGATGGTAGAGGCCATCCATCTGCCTCCTACTCCGGATCCGGACATCTTTTGAAAACCTCTCTTCGATGGAGAAGAAGAGTGCTTGGGCGTTAGGGCTCGAGCAGAGGAGAATGGGTTAGCAAAAGGGGAAGGCATGGGTAAAAGAGGAAAAGATCTTATCTCTTTATAAGAGGTGGCAAAAGCTTTTTGCGCCTCCCCACTTGCCTGGTGGAACCCGCTCACCTCCCACTCACCTTAATTAGCGGTACGTATGGATTACCCATACCCGTATTGATGAGAATCCCGTGATAAAGGGACACGATCTCTTCTTCGACAAGACGTGTCAAGGAAACCGCCTCGCAATACGCGTTGTGGCTGGTTGTGGAAAAATGGCTCGGTTGATGACCTAACCATAATAACACATCACTTCATCTAAGAAGTTGTCGGCTGAAGTATCATTCTCTCTACGGTGGTATGTGAAGATCATTTTGCAGATCCGGACACGGCCTATGTGTTCGATAATAACCTTGGAGTATTCGGAAGGACGAACCCGCCTTGCAATGCTGAAGACAAGACTGCGCGCCGGACTCATCGTCATTGAAGTATGGTTCAGGGGCTACTGAGGGAGTCATGGATTAGGGGGTATCCGGACAGCCGGACTATATACGTCGTCTGGACTATTGAAGCGTGAAGATACAAGACTCAAGACTTCGGCCCGTGTCCGGATGGGACTCTCCTTTGCGTGGAAGACAAGCTTGGCGATCCGGATATTATATTTCCTTCTTTGTAACCGACTCCATGTAAACCCTAGCTATCCGGTGTCTATATAAACTGGAGAGGATGGTCCTTAGAAGGCCGATCACAATTACAATCATACCATCATAGGCTAGCTCTTAGGGTTTAGCCTCTACGATCTCGTGGTCGATCTACTCTTGTACTACACATATCTTCAATATTAATCAAGCAGGAAGTAGGGTTTTACCTCCATCGAGAGGGCCCGAAGCTGGGTAAACATTGTGTCCCTTGCTTCCTGTTACCATCAGCCTAAGACGCACAGATCAGCACCCCCTACCCGAGATCCGCCAGTTTTGACCCCGATAGGGGGCGCCACATCCTAGCCACTGCCTCTCCTTCCCACTAAGGCCCACAAAGGCCCATCAACTCCCCTGGGGGGGTCCGGTAACCCCTCCGACACTTCGTTTTTACCTGAAACTATCCGGTACACTTCTGGTGTCAGAATAACATGGTCCAATATATCAATCTGTATGTATCGACCATTTCGAGACTCCTCGTCACGTCCGTGATGTCATCCGGGACTCCGAACAAACTTTGATCATCAAAACACATAACTCATAATACAAATCGTCATCGAACGTTAAGCGTGCGGACCCTACGGGTTCGAGAACTATGTAGACATGACCAAGACACATCTCTGGTCAATAACCAATAGCGGAAACTGGATGCTCATACTGGCTCCTACATATTCTACGAAGATCTTTATCGGTCAAACCGCATAACAACATGCGTTGTTCCCTTTGTCATCGGTATGTTACTTGCCTGAGATTCGATCGTCGGTATCCACATACATAGTTCAATCTCGTTACTGGCAAGTCTCTTTACTCGTTCCGTAATGCATTGTCCCACAACTAACTCATTAGTCACATTGCGTACAAGGCTTATAGTGATGTTCATTACTGAGAGGGCCCAGAGATACCTCCCCGATACATGGAGTGACAAATCCTAATCTTGATCTATGCCAACTCAACAAACACCATAGGAGACACCTGTAGGGCATCTTTATAATCACCCAGTTACATTGTGACGTTTGATAGCACACTAAGTGTTCCTCCGATATTTGGGAGTTGCAAAATCTCATAGTCATAGGAACATGTATAAGTCATGAAGCAAGCAATAGCAATAAACTAAACGATCATAGTGCTAAGCTAACGGATGGGTCTTGTCCATCACATCATTCTCTAACGATGTGACCCCGTTCATCAAATGACAACACATGTCTATGGCTAGGAAACTTAACCATCTTTGATTAATGAGCTAGTCAAGTAGAGGCACACTAGGGACACTCTGTTTGTCTATGTATTCACACATGTACTAAGTTTCTGGTTAATACAATTCTAGCATGAATAATAAACATTTATCATGATATAAGTAAATATAAATAACAACTTTATTATTGCCTCTAGGGCATATTTCCTTCAGTCTCCCACTTGCACTAGAGTCAATAATCTAGATTACATAGTAATGATTCTAACACTCATGGAGTCTTGGTGCTGATCATGTTTTGCTCGTGAGAGAGGCTTAGTTAACGAGTCTGCAATATTCAGATCCGTATGTATCTTGCAAATCTCTATGTCTCCCTCCTTGACTTGATCACGGATGGAATTGAAGCGTCTCTTGATGTGTTTGGTTCTCTTGTGAAATCTGGATTCCTTCACCAAGGCTATTGCTCCAGTATTGTCACAAAAGATTTTCATTGGACCCGATGCACTAGGTATGACATCTAGATCGGATATGAACTCCTTCATCCAGACTCCTTCATTTGCTGCTTCCGAAGCAGCTATGTACTCCGCTTCATAGGTAGATCCCGCCACGATGCTCTGCTTGGAACTGCACCAACTGACAGCTCCACCATTCAATATAAATATGTATCCGGTTTGTGACTTAGAGTCATCCGGATCAGTGTCAAAGCTTGCATCAATGTAACCATTTACGATGAGCTCTTTATCACCTCCATAAACGAGAAACATATCCTTAGTCCTTTTAAGGTATTTCAGGATGTTCTTGACCGCTGTCCAGTGATCCACTCCTGGATTACTTTGGTACCTCCCTACTAAACTAATAGCAAGGCACACATCAGGTCTAGTACACAACATTGCATACATGATAGAACCTATGCCTGAAGCATAGGGAATGACTTTCATTTTCTCTCTATCTTCTGCAGTGGTCGGGCATTGAGTCTGACTCAACTTCACACCTTGTAACACAAACAAGAACCCTTTCTTTGCTTGATCCATTTTGAACTTCTTCAAAACTTTATAAAGGTATGTGCTTTGTGAAAGTCCAATTAAGCCTCTTGATCTATCTCTATAGATCTTGATGCCCAATATATAAGCAGCTTCACCGAGGTGTTTCATTGAAAAATTCTTATTCAAGTATCCTTTTATGCTATCCAGAAATTCCATATCATTTCCGATCAACAATATGTCAACCACATATAATATCAGAAATTCTACAGAGCTCCCACTCACTTTCTTGTAAATACATGCTTCTACAAAAGTCTCTATAAAACCATATGCTTTGATCACACTATCAAAGCGTATATTCCAACTCCGAGAGGCTTGCACCCGTCCATAAATGGATCACTGGAGCTTGCACACTTTGTTAGCACCTTTCGGATCAACAAAACCTTCTGGTTGCATCATATACAACTCTTCTTTAAGATATCAATTAAGGAATGCAGTTTGACATCCATTTGCCAAATTTCATAGTCATAACATGCGGCAATTGCTAACATGATTCGAACAGACTTAAGCATCGCTACGGGTGAGAAGGTCTCATCGTAGTCAACTCCTTGAACTTGTCAAAAACCTTTCGCAACAAGTCGAGCTTTGTAGACAGTAATATTACCCTCAGTGTCAGTCTTCTTCTTGAAGATCCATTTATTCTCTATGGCTTGCCGATCATCTGGCAACTCAACCAAAGTCCACACTTTGTTCTCATAAAAGGATCCCATCTCAGATTTCATGGCCTCAAGCCATTTCATGGAATCTGGGCTCATCATCGCTTCCTCATAGTTCGTAGGTTCATCATGGTCAAGTAACATGACCTCCAGAACAGGATTACCATACCACTCTGGTGTGGATCTTACTCTACTTGACCTACGAGGTTCAGTAGTAACTTGATCTGAAGTTTCATGATCATCATCATTAGCTTCCTCACTAATTGGTGTAGGAATCACTAGAACTGATTTCTGTGATGAACTACTTTCCAATTCGATAGCAGGTACAATTACCTCATCAAGTTCTACTTTCCTCCCACTCACTTCTTTCGAGACAAACTTCTTCTCTAGAAAGGATCCATTCTTAGCAACGAATATCTTGCCTTCAGATCTGTGATAGAAGGTGTACCCAACAATCTCATTTGGGTATCCTATGAAGACACATTTATCCAATTTGGTTTCGAGCTTATTAGGTTGAAGCTTTTTCACATAAGCATCGCAGCCCCAAACTTTAAGAAACGACAACTTGGGTTTCTTGCCAAACCACAATTCATATGGTGTCATCTCAACGGATTTAGATGGTGCCCTATTTAACGTGAATGCAGCCGTCTCTAAAGCATAACCCCAAAATGATAGCGATAAATCAGTAAGAGACATCATAGATCGTACCATATCTAATAAAGTGCAGTTACGACATTCGGACACACCATTACATTGTGGTGTTCCGGGTGGCATGAGTTGCGAAACTATTCCGCATTGTTTCAAATGAAGACCAAACTCATAACTCAAATATTCACCTCCACGATCAAATCGTAGAAACTTTGTTTTATTTTTACGATGATTTTCCACTTCACTCTGAAATTCTTTGAACTTTTCAAATGTTTCAGACTCATGTTTCATCAAGTAGATATACCCATATCTGCTCAAATCATCTATGAAGGTCAGAAAATAATGATACTCGCCGCGAGACTCAACACTCATCGGACCGGATACATCAGTATGTATTATTTCCAACAAGTCAGTTACTCGCTCCATTGTTACGGAGAACGGAGTCTTAGTCATCTTTCCCATGAGGCATGGTTCACAAACATCAAGTGATTCATAATCAAGTGATACCAAAAGCCCATCAACATGGAGTTTCTTCATGCGCTTTATACGAATATGACCTAAACGGTAGTGCCATAAATAAGTTTTACTATCATTATTAAACTTATATCTTTTGGTTTCAATACTATGAATATGTGTGTCACTACCATCAAGTTTCAACAAAAATAGACCACTCATCAAGGGTGCATCACCATAAAAGATATTATTCATATAAATAGAACAACCATTATTATCTGATTTAAATGAATAACCGTCTCACATCAAACAAGATCCAGATATAATGTTCATGCTTAACGCTGACACCAAATAACAATTATTCAGGTCTAAAACTAATCCCGACGGTAGATGTAGAGGTAGCATGCCGACGGCGATCACATCGACTTTGGAATTATTTCCCATGCGCATAATGACCTCGTCCTTAGCCAATCTTCGTTTAATCCATAGCCCCTGTTCCGAGTTGCAAATATGAGCAACAGAACCAATATCAAATACCCAGGCACTAGTACGAGTATTAGTAAGGTACACGTCAATAACATGTATATCAAATATACCTTTCACTTTGCCATCCTTCTTATCCGCCAAATACTCGGGGCAGTTCTGCTTCCAGTGACTAGTTCCTTTGCAGTAGAAGCAGTCAGTCTCAGGCTTAGGTCCAGACTTGGGCTTCTTCACTTGAGCAGCAACTTGCTTGTCGTTCTTCTTGAAGTTCCCCTTCTTCCCTTTGCCCTTCTTCTTGAAACTAGTGGTCTTGTTAACCATCAACACTTGACGCTCCTTCTTGATTTCTACATCCGCAGCCTTTAGCATTGCGAAGAGCTCGGGAATTGTCTTATCCATCCCTTGCATGTTATAGTTCATCACGAAGCTCTTGTAGCTTGGTGTCAGTGATTGAAGAACTCTGTCAATGACGCTATCATTAGGAAGATTAACTCCCAGTTGAGTCAAGTGGTTGTGGTACCACACATTCTGAGTATATGTTCACTGACAGAACTATTCTCCTCCATCTTGCATCTGTAGAACTTATTGGAGACTTCATATCTCTCAATCCGGGCATTTACTTGAAATATTAACTTCAACTCCTGGAACATCTCATATGCTCCATGACGTTCAAAACATCGTTGAAGTCATGGTTCTAAGCCGTAAAGCATAGCACACTGAACTATCGAGCATCAACACGCGACTGCCAAGCATTCATAATGTCTGCAGTTGCTGGCGTGGGTGGTACACCTAGCGGTGCTTCCAGGATGTAATTCTTCTGTGCAGCAATGAGGATAATCCTCAAGTTACAGACCCAGTCTATGTGGTTGCTACCATCATCTTTCAACTTAGCTTTCTCTAGGAACGCATTAAAATTCAAAGGAATAGTGGCACATGCCATTGATGTACAACAACATAGACATGCAAAATGCTATCAGGTACTAAGTTCATGATAGATTAAAGTTCAATTAATCATATTACTTAAGAATTCCCACTTAGATAGACATCCCTCTAGTCATCTAAATGATCACATGATCCAAATCAACTAAACCATGTTCGATCATCACGTGAGATGGAGTAGCTTTCAATGGTGAACATCACTATGTTGATCCTATCTACTATATGATTCACGCTCGACCTTTCGGTCTCAGTGTTCCGAGGCCATATCTGCATATGCTACGCTCGTCAAGTTTAACCCGAGTATTATGTGTGTGCAAAATTGGCTTGCACCCATTGTATGTGAATGTAGAGCTTATCACACCCGATCATCACGTCGTGTCTCGGCACGACGAACTGTAGTAACAGTGCATACTCAGGGAGAAACCTTATACCTTGAAATTTAGTGAGAGATCATCTTATAGTGTTACCGCCGTACTAAGCAAAATAAGATGCATAAAGGATAAACATCACATGCAATCATTATAAGTGATATGATATGGCCATCATCATCTTGTGCCTTTGATCTCCATCTCCAGAGCACCGTCATGATCACCATCGTGACCGGCTTGACACCTTGATCTCCATCGTAGCATCATTGTCGTCTCGCCAACTATTGCTTCTACGACTATTGCTACCGCTTAGTGATAACCTATAAGCAATTACATGGCGATTGCATTTCATACTATAAAGCGGCAACCATAAGGCTCATGCCAGTTGCCGATAACTTTTACAAAACATGATCATCTCATACAAAAATTTATATATCATCACGTCTTGACCATATCACATCACAGAAAGCCCTGCAAAAACAAGTTAAACGTCCTCCACTTTGTTGTTGCAAGTTTCACGTGGCTGCTACGGGCTTAGCAAAAACCATTCTTACCTACGCATCAAAACCACAATGACTTTTCGTCAAGTGTGTTGTTTTAACCTTCAACAAGGACCGGGTATAGTCAAACTTGATTCAACTAAAGTTGGAGAAATAGACACCCACTATCCACCTGTGTGGAAAGCACATAGGTAGAACCAGTCTCATGAACGCGGTCATGTAATGTCGGTCTAGGCTGCTTAATTTCAACAATACCGCCAAATCAAAGTAAGACATTGCTGGTAACCAGTATGACTATTATCGCCCACAACTCATTGTGTTCTACTCATGCATATAACATCTACGCATAGACCTGGCTCGGATGCCACTGTTGGGGAACGTAGCAATGAGCGGGGAGAGTGTGTTCACGTACCCTCGTAGATCGAAAGTGAAAGCATTAAGTAACGCGGTTGATGTAGTCGAACGTATTCGCGATCCAACACTACAAAAAAAAGACACATCCGTGACATATTGGGCCGAACGAATTTTTTTTGTCATACTTATGACACTTCTATGACGATATTGTGACAAAACCTGGTATCATCATAGATGTGGTGGGCTCCTACTTCTATGACAAAAAATCATGACAGAAAATGGGCTTTTCATCCTAGGCGGGCCGGAGACGCTGCTGCATGACATTCTCTGGGCCGTCCATGATAGAAAAAACCATGGTAGAAGTGAAGGCGAGGAAAATATCAGGGTGTTCCCGGTTACAGTGGGTGGTCAGGGCCGAGCGATGCATGGAGGTTTGCACATTTCTCTCATACACGCAGGCGCGTGGGTGCAAGGCATTGGGATCTAACTGAACCCGAGCAAGGCGTTCGCCTACTGAACCTGAACGATTGCAGGCTATGCGTTACTAAACCCGAGCGATTGATTGATGGCTGTTACCTGAACCCGATTGAGCGATTCCTTCGCTACTGCTGCTAACTGAAGCCGATCGATGCTGCCTCTGGATGAATAGTGAGTGTTGCTGGGGGGGGGTGGATGAACAGTTCCCGGTGGGGGTGGATGAACAGGACCCCGTGGAGGGGTGGTTGAATAGGAGCCCGTGGAGAGGGCTGGTTGAACAGTAGCTGGTGGAGTAGTGTGCGGTGAAGGCTGGATTAACAGGAGCCCGTGGATGAACAGTCATAGGTGGAGGCTGGAGGAGGTCGAGGTGGATGAACAGTAGCCCATGGAGGCTGGAGTAGGTCGAGGGTGGAGATGAACAGTATCCCGTGGAGTCCCGTTTTGCGGTACGCCACACCCTTCCCAATGAATAGAACCCCCGTTTCGACCGTAGCGCTCCAACACAAGTCTGTTTCCTCCGTTTTGCGATATGCCACACCCTGCCGATCGACAGAACCCCGTTTCGACCATAGGAGGTCGGACACAAGTCCGATTTCTCTGTTTTGTAGTATGCCAGACCCCTCCCGATGAACAGGATCCCGTTTCGAACGTGGCCGGTCGAACACAAGGCCGTTTCCTCCGTTCTGCGGTACGCCAGGCCTCGTTTCCATCGGCTATTCTGTGCAAGCCCTGCCGATGAACACGATGACGCATTCCGTTCCGACCCAGCCGGTTGGCTCCCCATGAACACGACGATGACACCATTTCTCCATTCCGACCCAGCCATGTACACGAGCCCTGGTCATACATATATGTGAGTAGGCATTCGAGACCCCGCCCGTATGTACGTACGTGGCCGTATTTTCTTTCTTGCACACTCGCCGCTATACATATGTGTACATGCTACATGCACGCCTCTACTACGACACGTGCGTGCCTCTACATCGACCAGTATGTACGTACACGTTCGCGACCAGAATGACAACGCTACGTATGCTTCGACCAGGTGGGTCCCAACTGTCAGGCACTTCCTTGCGTGCGAAGATGTTGATGGTGGGTCCCAGCAGTCAGGGGGGCGAATCGATTTTTTTGCCCGGACACACTTCCTTGCGTGCGAAGATGTAGCTGGTGGGTCCCAACAGTCAGGGGGAAACATTTTTTTTTGCGAAATACGGTTGCCCGTCCGGTGGGTCCCTGCTGTCAGGTGGAGGAATCATTATTTTCAACGTAATAAGGAGGCACTTCCTTGCTGCGTCCGTGGACCCAGCTGTCAGCCTCTCCATGTACAATAGTCTTCCGATGGAAGTCAGTCATTGACCACATTGAGCACGCCGCACCGAGAGCACCAAGGCAATGGACGACAGCGAGGCCTAGGAAGGGGATGCCGCAGAGCCGGGGAAGACGCGGCAGTGGATGCCCACATGGAGCGGAGTACGAGGGTTCACTGGTTCGGCTGCGGTGTGAGGCTGCCGTCACCATAGAATAACAGGGGGTGTGGGTGAGTAGAGGGATGGCCTGGCCAGCGGTGGGAGTAGTAGGGGGCAGTGAGGCCTCTGTGGCATCATAGCTAGCCACGGGAGGCAGGAGCACGCGGCACAAGTTCATATTTACTAAGTTGACAAAGCCATCTGTCCCTGTCAACTTGGTAGGCCAACAAGTCAGCCTCCCACTATGCTGGGTTCCAGCTTGAAGTTGGAATATTCATTTTTTTGTGCGTAATAAGGAGGCACTTCCTTGCGTGCGAAGATAGCTGGTGGGTCTAACCTATTAGTGGGGGGCATGTTTTTTTGCAAAATACGGAGGCCCTTCCGGTGGGTCCCAAATGTCAGGTGGAGGATTCGTTATTTTGCGCATAATAAGGAGGCATTTCCTTGTGTGCGGCCGTGGACCCAGCTGTCAGCCTCTCCACGTACAGTCCATGGCCAATGGATGTCGTTTGTTGACCATGTTGACCAGGCCGTGCCGAGAGCACCATGGCTGTGGACGACGGCGAGAACTAGGAAGGGAACGACATGGAGCCGGGGAAGACTCGGCAATGGTTGCCCACGCGGTGGGGAGTATGAGGGTTTACTGGTCCGTTTGCCATCGCCGGAAAATAACAGGAGGTGTGGGTGAGTAGAGGAATGGCCTGGCCAGCAATGGAGTAGGGTGGGGCGGTGCGGCCTCTGCGGCAGCACAGCCGGCCACGGGAGGCGGGAGCAGGCAGTCCCACCGGCGCTGGTTTGGGCGACTGGAGCAAGAAGATCAGATATTGAAGAAGCAGCACGACCGTTGGATTAACATCCAATGGTCACTGCTGCTAGAATCGTTTGTGGACTAAGTTGACAAAGCCTTTCATACACGTTAACCTAGTAGACCCACAAGTCAGCCTCCAAATCTGTCCCAAACAGCATACAACCCAAAATTTCTAGCCAGATTCAAATTAAATTTAAAACTAAATATACCTTAATTTATATTCTATGAAGTTTTACCAGCAGAAAACAATGAAAATTAAAATATCAGAATCCGTAAGAAAAAAGTACTTTGATTGCGTGTTTGCTGTATTTTTTCACTTTACAGCCCATTTATTATTACTTATAGCCTATTTCTTATTACCTATAGCCCATTTTCTGGGCAAAATGCATCCCTCCTCGTCTTGAAATATTTTCGGCCCAGCAAGGCGTAGAAAAGCAAGTAGGCCTACGTTGGTTATTCTGCAAAAAACAAAATAGCTGGCTAGCCATTTTCAGAAAGGAAAAAAACAAATTGTGCTGGTCATGTGCTAAACATATGAAATAAAAGCCTAGGCTAGACGGGCCACATCTCCCGCACAACCCAGTTGATACACTTCTCCATCCCGAAAAAACAAAATTACTGCGCGTGCTGCTGGGTCCCTACTGTCATCCTCACCACGTACAGTCATCTCCTTATTCCTCTTGGTTATTGACCATGTTGACAACACCGGAGGGTGGCGCCGTGGCGAGCAAACCAAGGCGGAGGACGATGGTGAGGCCTCGGACGGGATCGAATAGGAGCCGGGGAAGATGAACAGAGTTTTAGGGTGCGATGTGGCCATGATGCGTGCGCGGCAGCACAACCAGCCGTTGGAGGCGGGAGCAGGCGGTCCCGCCGGCACTGGTTTGGCTTTGGCGGCTCGAGGAAGAAGAGACTGAATAAATACGACAAACGTTGAATGTCAATCCAACGGTCAAGGTTGGCACAATCGTTAGTTGACTAAGCCGACACCAAGTAGCATAATTTTTTATATATAGGAAGAAAAGAAAATTTGGGCTCGTTCGCCTAATAACATTTCCAAAACTGCGACCGTTCGATCTTGTGTTGCAACTAAAACTGCAAGGAAAAAGCGTTCGTCTGCTGTCCTCCTCCTAGGGAACGGTCGCCACATAAGTGACTAGCACCCTTGGTTTTGAACCGAGAGGTCTTGGGTTCGATTCCCAAGAACTCTCAATTTTGTCCTCCTTCCTTCCTCGCAAAAAAAGGGAAAGAAAATCAAAGACTTGAGAAGGTGTACAGAACAAGCTAGTGTACCAGTAAAGAGACGTTGCTGAGTTTTAGAAAAAAGAGAGATGTGCTCCTGTATCTGGTACGAATCCAAACCTAGACTTTGACTATATATGGTGCTATGATACTCTGCAAGTAATGAAACTGACATATCCAACGTTCGCTTCTCCTCTTCTCTACTTACTCTGCCTAGCATCAGAAGCTATGACCGCAGCAACCATGTCCACTAGCTGCTCGTCCACCTGCTCTTCAACCAGATATGCGCCAAGTCGCCACCCATACCATCGCCTGTGGGTCTCATCACACCCCCACCAACACGCGCACCGCAGCCGGTTGCTCATCGCAACCCGCTGCCGTTGGTGTGGTGCCACTGCTGCAAATCATGCAGAGTCATCCGTCACGTCTCAACCACAATCCTCAACCCTGGCCGAGTCTTCTACAAATGCCCGAATCATGGGGTAATAATATGTTTAAGTGTTGTTCTGCCGCTTTCAGTTGATGATTTTTTTAATAGTTTGGTTGATGATCTTCCAATTTGATTCATGTAGAAAAGGGAAGATTCGTGTGATTTGTATTCCTGGGAAGTTGCTGATGTGGGGGAATGCAACTACGCTGATTACTTGGTTAGCCGAGGAACCCCAAAACCAGCAGGTTGGGGTGTTGGACAAGTAACTGAAGGAACGGCAGAAGATGAAGATGCAGAGCAGAAGGTTAAAGATGCAGTTCCTGTGATCATGGCCAAGAAATAGCTACTGAACGTCCTTGACAGCAATGAGGAGATGAAAGAACTTGTGAAGATAATGGGTAAAATTGATGTGCTCTGTATGATGATTGTCTCTTTATTTGCAGTGTATGTAGCACTCGTGATGTATTCAGTGGCTATGACATGAGCACTTTGCTGAAACTAGTAATGAACGAAACCTGTGTAGCAGGCTGGGTGTAGTGTTGTGATCATCTAATGATTTCTATTAACGGAAATCAGGGGGTATACCCTTTTGCTCATAAATAAATAAATAGCAGAGGCCCTTTTGCTAATAAATAAATAAATTAGCAGAGGCCTTGTCGGGTCAGCTTTGTTCTCATTCGAAGACGTCGAGCAAATTGCAGTCCAACAGCAAACTATGTCATCAAATTCAAGTTTCACAGCCAAATACGAGTACAACTAAACAACAATGTCATCATGTTTTAGTCGTCATACAATCACCAAACACAAATCAGCATACATAACAAGCGATGTTCTCATAGCAAAATACTAAACAACATGTTCATCGGGTTTCAGTTGTCATAGCAAACACAATTTCACATAGTAGATAAAAAATGTCTTCTGACAGGCAAATACGATAAAAGCAATGTAATCATCATCTCACAGTAGCAGCGTCAACATCTTCACCATGTGTATCAGTCTGAATCATAATTCCCCATGGTTTCATCTTCTTTTTCGTCCTCAACGTCCTCGAACGTTGGCTTCTTCTTGATCAACTCTTGTATGTCCACAGCACAACATGCAATCTTTTCGCCGATGTCATTGACATGATGGTTCTCCAAGATATTAGGAAAATCTGTGTTATCTTGCACATCAGGAGCAGTGTAAGCATCATCTTGTTGTGCAACTTCATTAAATGAATTCCTCTGCTCAAACCTTTGCAATACTCTCCAGTCATTGCTACGTGCAAATGTGTCTTCCAAGAAAAATATTTGTGTTGCTTGATTTGCCAAAATAAAAGGCTCGTTGGTCTGGTACACTGCCTTGACATTGATGGATTTGAAATAATTATCAGCTCTGGGTTTTGCAATCCTGGAAAACAGGTTATACCAACGACAGCACAACAGAACCACACACCGACGATCCTCGAAACTGGAGATATACTACAACTGAACAATGTCTGTTATGTTAGCATACATTTTAGTTTTCTCTTTGTCATACGTATTCGTGCTCATCATGGCACTATTTTGTGTCTTCCTGCCTTCGTCTCATGCACGGGTGTTGTAGTGGACATCTCCAACAACGCAAGATTCATAATGTCTTACACGAGTATCATGACCCATTGCTAGTGAGTAAAGGGCATCATCAACTGCCTGCCCATCCTCCCGCATCTTCTTAACCTATGGTTAGAAAATAGACAAGCTGATCATCTTATGTAATCAATATATTAAAAAAACTGATAGTGCAATTCAAAAGCTTACATGGCTCTTGAACCATTTCGCAAATCCTGCCATAACCAGTTTGTCAATGTTTCTTGGATTTTGTGGCAGTAAATCCTTTTTGTAGATGCTGCACAACATAGTGATCACGTCAAACATCTGAATATATAAGAATGTGCTGCAAGTTTAGTAGATTACGATGTATAAGTTGCAGTACTTAGCACTTACTTGATATAATGTAGTATCTCAGGACAGTTATTCAACACATACCAAACCATTTTGTCCAATTCTTTAGGTTTGTACTCTTGTAGACTCTTCCCTGTAACCCGAACAGAATAATCGAAAACATTCAGCCCGGGATTGTTTCACCCACCTCTTTGCTAAGCTGATCAACTGTTTCAATGTATTTTGAGTAGAATGCCAATGCTTCTGTAGCAATGTAGGCCTTTGCAATGGAACCCTCGGGTCTAGCTCTGTTCCTTACATAGCCCTTGAAAGTGTCTAGCCGCCTTTCAATAGGATATATCCAGCCATACTGTACTGGACCTCTAAGTAGTGCCTCATCAGGTAGATGAACAACCAAATGCACCATCACATCAAAGAAGGCTGGAGGATATATCTTCTCAAGGTCGCATAGGATAGTTGGTATCTTGTCTCTAAGACGCTCCGAAGCATCTATCCTGATATTTCTACTACAGAGTTCCCTAAAGAATTGTCCCAACTCTGCAACTGCTCTATATAAGTCAGGGCGTCCCAATCCTCTAAGGATAACATGTAAAACCCTTTGAAGTAGGACGTGGCACTCATGAGTTTTCAACCCTTGTACCTTGTTTCCATCTGCACTGACTCTCCTTTCAGGGTTGGAAGCAAATCCATGTGGGAATCTCACACGTGACAGGACCTCGTAGAATTATTTTCTTTTTACCTTGTCCAAGACGTACACAGCTGCTGCCATATCCCGTGGTTTACCTTCATCTTGCACCTGCAAATGCTGTCTGATACCCAGGTGTGTCAAATCAATCCGAGATTTTAAGGTATCTTTCATCTTGCCTTCAATATTTAGATGTGTGCTGATAATGCTGTCACATATATTTTTCTCGATGTGCATCACATCAAGATTATGCCGCAGATCCAAATCTTTCCAATACTCCAAGTCCCACAAAGTGGACCTGCGGGTAAACAATAATCTCTCTTCTGCCGTGCCATGCTTCCTTTTCCCGCTACCATTACCAGGATGGTTTCCTGGTGTAATATGCCTGACCTTATCTAATTACACTTGCAACTCATCAACAGTGAGCCTCTTTGGCGCATCATGGTTTTCATGCTCTGCATTGAACACATGTCTTTGGTATTTTCTAGGATGTGGCTTGTCCTTGGCAAGGAAACGACGGTGTCCAATGTAACGGATCTTGCTAAGTATTGCGCATGATAGCGGATTCATGTCACAGCGAACACATGCATTGTAACCATGTGTCGTTTGCCCTAACATAGTGCCCAAAGCTAGATAATCATGGATGCACCAAATTATAACAGCACGCAGAAAGAAATCAGCTGGTGGGCTGCTATATAGGTCTTGAGTGAGAACACCCCTCAATAGCTGTTGAAGTTCCTCCACAAGAGGCTCCATGAACAAATCAAAATCCTTTCCAGGACTTTTTGGACCTGGGATGAGAAATGCCATCATGTAGTTTAATTCTTTGGTGCAGACATTTGGAGGCATGTTGTAAGGGATAACAAGCACTGGCCACATGCTATATGTGGTGCTCCGGTGGCCAAATGGGTTAAATCCATCTGAAGCTAAGCCAAGTCTAATGTTTCTCGGGTCAGCAGCAAACTTTTTGTGTTTATGATTGAAGCTTTTCCACTCACTACCATGAGATGGATGGCTCATTACATTCTGATCTCTGTACTCCTGGTTCCTAGAATGCCACAGTACATCCTCTCTTGTTTCAGCATCATGAAACAACCTCTGCAATCTTGGTATAGTTGGAAAATGTCTCAGAACATTATGAGGAATCCTCTTCACAACATCGCCATCTTTCCATCTTGATGATTTGCATTTCAGGCATTCACTTAAGTTGGCATAATCCTTCTGAAACAAAACACAATTATTCTTACAAACATGGATCATATCATATCCAATTCCAACTGCACGAAGGAAATTCTTTATTTTACTGTAGGTGTGTGGCAGCTCAGACGCATCTGGGAAACATTTGCGGAAAGCAGCCAACATCGCGTCGAATGATTTGTTGGTCATCCGCTCAGATGTCTTCACCTGAAGAAAGGTGACCATAGCTGAGAATACCGACAGCTTATTTCCTGGGGTGATAGCCACGTTGCATTGTTCCAACATGCGGGCCCACCGTTTTTCTTCTGCAGGTGAAAGTTCACGAAATGCACGAGAATTTCGTAGCATTGTTTCAATGTTGGTCAATCTCACTGGCTCCGCCACCACCACCTCCTCCTCCTCTTCCGCCTGAGCATCAGGCAGATCAAGATGGTGATCTGCTGCTTCCATGATGTCGATAACATTGAGGTTCACAACTTCACCATGATGAACCCACCTAGTATATGTGACCAACATACCATACAAGTGTAGATGATTTTGCACAATTGTCTGGGGTCTTGTAACTGAATTCATACAACTGCTACACGGGCAGAGCACATCTGATTTCGGACCGCCATACTCAGCTCTGATAAAGTTCAAGAAGTTTTCAACCTCCTTGACATATGCAGCGGAGAATCTTCGAGCAGAAGTTATCCAAGTCCTGTCCATCTGTTAGACATACAAATTAGTTCTTCTACTAGATATTACAGGAAAAACATATATGCTTTTTTATGAAGTCTAGAAAAAAATTCCTAGGTCGATGTCTAAAGCTATGGCAAGATATTTGGACGAGCATATCTAAGTAACGAAATATATGTAAAGCTAATTCAACAAATAGATTTGAGTGCTAAATTATGGCAGGCTGTTTCAGCAATCAATGAGGCCGAGCACACGACCATCGAACTATCGAAGGCCATCGCAGCAACAAAGATCGAGTATAAAACGGTGTAGAGCTATTTCACCTAACAGATTGGTCACTAGACCATGGTAATCTATGTCACAATAAATATATGGCAGGATATTTTAGCAACTAATCGGCCTTGGCATGCCATCTCAGCTAAGCAGATTGAGTGCAGACCAGGGCAAGGAAGCTTCTTAAGCAGAGCATATTGACTGTAAACTACTTCGGCAAACAGTGAGATTAACACGTCTATCAGCTCACATTCAGCGCTACACCGACATGCACGGGGCCTCAGTCTAGAATGCGCGTACCATGGGAGAAGCTGGCCGCCGTGCGTCTCCACACGAACGTCGCCAGCGGTGGCGGCGCTGACTGCCGTGCGCCTCCACAAGAACATCGCCAGCAGTGGCGGCGCGGCTAGAGGATGGTAGTCCACAAGAGCGTACTGTGGGACTGAGAGGATCGCCGTGCGTCCCCTCGATGAACCGCTGCGCCGACGTAACGACGCGGCGGGGAGGGCGGCTTTGGTGGAGCGAATGCAGTGGAGGGGGAC
>NC_041383.1:69519642-69528779 GCF_002162155.2 Triticum dicoccoides
GGTTGAATCTAGGATTTGGGGGGAATTTTTGGGTGGGGGGGAGGATTTTCGTGCGGTGGGCGAAGGGAGTTTGGCGCATGGTCGGTTTCTCCAAGTGCAGTCCCATGTGTCAGTGAAGAGGCAAGCCAAAGTGTGTTCTGTTTGCGTGAGCCGTGTGCAGGACCGAACATGTGTGGGGTGCAATGCGACTGCGATAGGGGTGTTGTGAGTGTACCACCTTTTTTCCTTTTAAACTAGGTGCTTCGCCCCCTCAAAAAAAACTTGTTGCTTCGCGCGATCCATCGATACTACTACTAGTAATCCGGTAATCTCGACTAAAACGGCACGGTCGGGTCTTTTCCCGCGTGATATGCTGGGAGGTTGGCTTAGTTAGTTTTTTAGGACGAGTAATGCTACAACTACGTAATTAACGTAATGTGAAACGTGTGAGCTGTTGATTGTAGATTGGGGGAGGGAGGGGCCCTCGTTCATCCTTTTCTCCCACAAGATCTTGATGTTCCATGCAATGCACGTACATCTTGTTAGTACTCCTACAATATACTATATTATTGTGAAATTTCACACCGGCCGAGATTAATGCAAACACAACAAATTTTCATTAAATTTCGAACTTTTATGGGACAAAAAAATAAAATAAACCCGACCCTAAACCTATTCTACGGCGGCAACCGACGTCCTCCATCTGCGATCTCTATGTACGGGGGCGGGGTTCAAGACCCGTGAAGTGAAGGTGCGGTCTCAAGCGAGGAAGAGTATAACACGGGATACAGACCGACCAGTTGGCACACCATGCCCTGCCACCTCCCATGCCCTACTCATCCTCGGAGGAGTCCCTGACCTCGGCGGTGCCGGACGTTGGCCGGCGGCAAGTAGGACGCGTGGCTGATGGTGCTCCCGTCATCGGCCGCTAGCATGGCCACCATTTGTGCGGTCGCGTCTGCATCCAGCTACGCTACTATTGCGTTGCGAGAGGCAACTTGAGCGAGGGAGGCGACCTCGAGCTTCATCCCCGAAGACAAGCTCTCGCGCAGAGCGTTCGTGCTTGTGGTCTTGGCGGATGTGGTGCCAGGTAGGAGGACGATGCGCTATGGTGTGGAGGTTCATTGGGCGTTGCCGCTTTAAGTAGCGCATTCTGGTGAGGCCAAGCGTCCGGGTGCGTCATTAAGTCGCCGGAGTTGGTTCCTCAGGCACCGAGCCTCTTAATGACGGCATACGGACAGACGGCATGAATGCTGGTAGCTGGCGCCGGCTGGGAACGCACCGCGCGACGGCGCGAGGGACAAGGGTTTTTGGTGTGCCAGGGTAGTCAGCTGTGGTCGTGGCAACGTTGGAGATGCCCTTTGCTCACATGCGATCACCGCATGTCATTGAAAAAGCAATACGACCCGGCATGGTCTCAGGTCCCGAGGATGCAGTTGGCCGTGCTACAGCACTCCGCGGATGCGTCACGGCGCCCCGTGCATCCTCGACAAGCCCGATGTTGGGGAGTGTTTGGATTGTGGCCAAAGTGCACCTTACCAAAATTTTGGTCATGACCCAAAGATTGGTCTTTGTTTGGATGGTTGGCATTTTTTTGGCATGCCAATGTACTCTAGCCAACTCTAGTTCATTTTTCTTACCAATGTCGGCCAAATCATGGGCAACCATAACCTCAACCAAAATTTTGGCTACCCAATGCTTTGATGTGGCAACCTTGGGCACAAACCAAACATACTGTTGGTCGTGCCATAACACTAACACTACCCTCGGCACACTGAAACCGACCGTGTCTAGCAACGAAGAGTGTGTCACTCACCGCGGTCGCCGTGTCCAGAGGCCGTGCTGGAGCTGCGCCACGTTGTTGGCCCCCACGACCCACATGAACGGTTGCCGGTGGCGAGGAGGTCATGGGCTAGCTCGTCCATTGGACTAGTCTGCGCTACGTCGTCCCAACAGGTGTGCCCCACATGTCGGTTTCCCTGTTTTCCCGGCCATATTTGAGCGTCAGTGCTCCGTGTTGCGCATTAGGCCTTTCACTATGTAGGCCAAGCGAGACAACTTATTGTTTATTTGATCTGTTCAAGTATAATCATGTGGCGTTTGCTTATTTCTCATTCCTCTCCAACCGTCTTCACCATCGATCATGTCGCCCTCTGGTCGAGTCCATCCCGCATGCCTCATTTGAACATTCTGCCGAGTATCATTCACATGTGGGCCTAGAGCATGCTGGTATTTCCAATGTTGTAATTTGTCCGACATGCATACAAACAAACGGTTTGTTTAAAGTTTCACTTTGCCTCCATTACGTGTTGCTTCATGTCTTAGTTTCGACATCCAATTTGGTTCATGCCCCGACACATGTTGACGAGATCGATTGATGTTCAGAGATCAATTGCATGCCATACGAGGAGATAAAGGTTTGGTCTGTTTCTATGATAGAAATGACCCGCGGGGGGGGTCTGTGGGGACCAGAGGGAGTATATTGTATGTTCATAAGCAAAACGAACGTATTGTACCCACCCTAGTCCTCTTTCAATCGATCTCCGGACCCCGAGATGAAATCAAGAGAGAACGAGTGGGGGCATGTGTGATACCTAAGGCAGATTCAAAATTTTGAACCGGTGATCATAGCATCTGCAAATCTTATATAAAGGGTATTCAATGTTCGTTTCGTTTTTGAACATACAATATACTCCCTCCTATCCTTTCTAGTTTACATATAAGTTTTATGTGTAGTCAAAGTATCTCTACTTTGATCCAAAAAGTATCAACATTCAACAACGCCCAATCAATATTGTTAGATTCGTACGTACTCCTAGATTTGTACTCGAGATTATTTCCAATTTGTTTTCAACCACGTGAATGTGCTTGTTCTCGCGCATGCTCTTGCTACTAGGATTTCGCCACGTATAGCCAGTCCAATAGTAACTTTTTTTAAGCTCCCTGTCCAATAGTACTAGTGGAGTACTGACAACATTTGTACTAGAGTATGTAGTGCTCATAGTAGTACTCCCTCCTTCCATTTATATAGGGCCTATGTGGAGGAGAGGGATGTGAAAAAGTAAGGGGAGTGAGCTCTCCTGCAAGAGCCTAGCTATATACGCATTCCTCGTTAAATACAATAAATATGAAGAAAGAGATAGAGAGGAGATGGAAAAAAGTACTAATACAATAGCCAACCTTATAATTTTTTTGTGGGAAATAGCCAACCTTATAGCCCACACTACTGTATGAGTGCATATAATAGATGATGGCTGTAGATGACATGGCAGTTCCTTATAGCCATCGACTGGATATATTATTAACCATGCTCTAATGCATTTTTCAAAACCGCATTTGACTATTGACAAGATTAGTAGTAGTACATGAGATGTATAATGTGAAAATTATATCTTTGGTAGCTCCTTTCACATTCGAATTTGACTGTATACTTTGTGTAAGTTGCATGTCATATATTATTACTCTAACATTTGGTAAAAGTTAGCCTCGAAAAACGCATTAGGCCCTGTATAGTAAATGGAAGGAGGGGGTAGCAGTGGAAGTGGATCCTCTGGCATAGGTATCCCTGCCTTACCCTCCCTTTTGGTCACTTACTGGCGGACCCCATGCTTGCTAGGCCCCGCATGTCAGTTACTCAATGGGTTCGGCCACGTTAGGGGATCCTCATCCGTAGTATACTCCCTCTGTTTTTATTTACTCCGGATAAAACGAAGGGAGTGGTAGTATAAATGACGCGGGCGGGGAAGGGGGAGGGACGTTGGTTTGCTGTCAACTGCGGTCCCACAAGCGAGCGAAAACGCAAGACGAAGCGCGTACCATTCGGTCAGCGACGTGGAGGGTCCAGCGTGCCAGGCTGCAACGCAAACATGACAAGAGCGATGTACAGTCAAAACCGATTGACCGCTCGTCACCAGAACCACTATTCACACCAGAACCTTCACTGCTCGGTCTACGCCAACCACTGCCCTAAAACCACACCTAATCTCCAGCCCATTCCCCCACCTTTCGATCCCCTAGCCTGCATCAAGCGTCCCCTAGTTCGCCGGAAAGCCAAGGTGCACCGCTAGATCACGTACTACGAGATGCTGACGCCGGAGCGCCGCATAGAAATTGCGGCGACGGTCAGTGCCACAGACCTCCGTTCCCAAGATCGCTTTGCGGTGGGCCAATCCCTGAGTTCTCTGGAGCCAATCAATCTACGAGGAGGAGGAGGCCGATTCAATGTTCATGGTGGAGGTCGCGGCACAGAAGGCCCCCGATGGGTATGAGATAATGGACGTCGACTTCGTGCCGATGTCCGAGTCCTCCATGGTGCAGGCGGACCAGCGGTTCAACCTGCCGATACTAAAGGAGGACCGGGAGGCAGAGGCTCAACTTGACGCGGAGCATGCACATGCCTCTGCCATCAAGGCTCTCCTGCAGGAGGAACCAGGTGTCGTGGATGTGAACCGGGCGGTGGAGGCTCAAATTGAGGTGGAGCGTGCGGATGCCGCTGCCATCGATGCCCTCCTGCAGGTGAAACCGGACGTCCTGGACTTGAACCAGACGACAGAGGCTCAATTCAACGCGGTGCGCGCGGATGCCTCTCTCATCGAGGCCCTCCTGTAGGCGGAACCGGGCGGCGAAGGCTCAACTCAACGCAGATTGCGCGGATGCCGCTGCCATCAAGGCCCTCCTGCAAGCGGAACCGGATGTCCTCGACTTGAACCGGGCGGTGCTCTCATCCGTGCAGAGCGCCCGCATGCTCCGCATGAATGAGTAGCTGGAGGCCGAGGACAACCACGGTGCGGAGACACACGTCGGCAGCTACGGCTGGTTCATGCCGGCAGCGAAAGACGACGAGGCCGTCTCGTTCCGCGAGCAGTGATAGTTTTTCTTTATGTTGTTGTTTTTATGGATCTTTTGCTGTGTAAAAACATATATTGTTATGCAAGTCGCCTGACTTGGGTCAGCCTACCATTTCAAGCGGTTGAATGAATATCCTACGTCTCCTAACCCTTCTTCCTCACCTCTTCTTGTTCCCCAACAAACCACCATACGGGTCGTACGGATACTCGCCAACATGCGGTTGGATAAACATACTCTATGAACAAAAATTATGTGTCAGCGGTAGGATGGCTGAGTTTGGTTTGTTCACATGCGACATCACGTGTCAGTGAGGGTGCGTTCCCTTGGTTGGGTTTGCGGCGTGCAGGAGCGACTGTGTGAGGGTGCGGTGCGACCGTGTGAGGGTGTGGTGCGACCGCGACAGCCGTGCACAAATGTACCTTCTTTTCATTTTGAAAACTTTAGGCAAGCTTGGCAAAAATGTGTGGTGAAGTATGGCAATACAAGGCCTAGACCCAAACAGGATAAGTACGTACGTACTAGGAGTACTAGTGTTAAAAAAAGAAAGGCGGGGTTTTCCTTCACGGGATTAATCGATACAAATCCTCGTTTCAAGTGTCAATTAATACGTATTTTTTTCTCCAAAGCCAAAAGAGCTAACCATCTCACTCCTCATCGCTTGATTAATGCAGTGCCATGCAAACCAACCTTCTCACTTCCGCATGCATGCAGGGGATATTAATGTCCTTGGTTGCTAGTATGAGGAAAACCCCATCAATTTTGCCTCGATTAGTGTTAGTGGCCTTTTGAAAATTGTAATTTTGATATACTGGCTACAAAAACTGGAGGTAGGAACTATATTTGACTTCCTTCCCCATTGCAGTGACATTGACGATATCTCAAACGTTGTGGTTTGGCGAAGTGCGTTCGGCGGAGAACACCATTGAGGGAGACCACGATAAGTCATTCGCAAGTGCCGCCTGCAAGCTGAGACAACCGCCTTATTTGCATCCAGGAAGTCCGCTGAACCAAAGGACGTGTAAATGTACTAGTACTACTAGTACACAATAGCGTGGTCCATCCAGCTTAGTGCGGTGAGATGGTTTCTCGAAGAAGACGATGGAGAAGCGGAGTCAGCGAAGAGTGAAATGATGGTTGCTTCATCCGTGCTTTGTGATTTGACGCCTCACTGCTTTGTGATTTGTGATAGAAGGGACATGGTAGTAGACTCTGTGCTCTATACTGTACATGCGTCCAAGCATGGGAGAAAGAGGAGAGATGTTGCATTTTCCTATTCCTTCAATCAATCAATCAGGGAGCTTCGGTTCCATCTTTTTGGCTTTGGCAACACCGTCCACAATGGTTCCCACGATGCCAAAAGCTATTTTCATATTTGGCTACACATTGTGGATGCCCTTAACCATACCACTTGGTTTTGCTCCTGTTTGCTATCTATACAAATCTCAATTATATTGATCTAAAAAATTATAGAATCAAGATTAGTAAAAAGGAGGTGATTTTGCCGCGCGGATGGCGGGGGTGGTTTCTTATTTTTAGAGGACGTTGTCCTGGCGGTTTGCTAACATGCGGTCCCACGTGTCAGTGCTTTACCAAGCCTATCCGCATCCCACGTGAGGCAGAACAATGACAGAAGCAACACGTGGTTAACTTGAAGAAGATGAGGGAGAAGCTTATTCAGCAACGGGTGAAATGATGGTTGCTTCATCCCTCCAACTTATTTTTTTAGCATTATTACTTCGTCCCTCCAACTTAACAGCGAGAAAGGTGCAACTTTGTGATTTGACGCCTCATTGCTCATTACTACGCCGGCGCCATGACTGGGGTGCTTCACCCCGGCTGCTCTGCACTGTATTCCGGTATGGCACGTGGACGCGGTAGCTTGATGTCCCACATGTCGGTGAAATGGACTAGAAGATTGATGAAAGCAAGCGCTCCACTCTTACAACGGAGGAGTACACGACACGACTTCCCAG
Organism: Triticum dicoccoides; assembly: GCF_002162155.2. Lineage (NCBI taxonomy): Eukaryota > Viridiplantae > Streptophyta > Magnoliopsida > Poales > Poaceae > Triticum > Triticum dicoccoides. Next base: position 69,526,443 of record NC_041383.1, read on the forward strand.
TGAATTGTTGCTTGTACTATATAGTACTATAGTTTTGCTGTGTCACACGATCCATTGATACAAACCCAATTGAACAGGAAAGGGCGGGATTTTTCCCGCGCGGTAGATGATGCTGGCCATACATTTCAAAGGAAATTTAATTGTATGCAAACTGAATAATTAAGTAACAATATGATATCTGGTAAAACTAAAAACACATATGATTTATTGTGTTACAGTGTAGTAGTAGTGTTGTATTGCATAGTTGTTAGATGTAACATGCGAGAACGTGTAGAGATGTAATTTTGGAGGGCCTATAGAGAGAAAAGCGCAATACGGTCACCAAACTTCAGAATAAGCTGATTACGGTCACTATATATGTTTTGCGGTGATTATACGGTCACTTGCTCACGGTTCAGCATCAGATTGCACTCTGTTGACCGGCCAAATAGTCTGCGTGGCACCATGTTGACTAGTTAAATTGACAACGTTCCTTATGGGTCTGATACGTCTCCAACGTATCTATAATTTTTGATTGCTCCATGCTACTTTATGTACTATTTTGGACTATATTGGGCTTTATTTTCCACTTTTATATTATTTTTGGGACTAACCTATTAACCGGAGGCCCAACCCAGAATTGCTGTTTTTGCCTATTTCAGTATTTCAAAGAAACAGAATATCAAACGGAGTCCAAACGGAATAAAACCTTCGGGAACGTGATTTTCTCACTGAACATGATCCAGGAGACTTGGACCCTGCTCCAAGGAACAGCCGTGGAGGTCACGAGGGTGGGAGGCTCCCCCCGGGCGCGCCCCCTGCCTCGTGGGCCCCCTGTTGCTCCACCGACGTAATCCTTCCTCCTATATATACCTACGTACCCCCGTCAGATCAAATACGGAGCCAAAAACCTAATTCCACTGCCGCAACTTTCTGTATCCACGAGATCCCATCTTGGGGCCTGTTCCGGAGCTCCGCCGGAGGGGGCATCTACCATGAAGGGCTTCTACATCAACACCATAGCCTCTCCGATGAAGTGTGAGTAGTTTACTTCAGACCTTCGGGTCCATAGCTAGTAGCTAGATGGCTTCTTCTCTCTTTTTGGATATCAATACAATGTTTTCCCCCTCTCTTGTGGAGATCTATTCGATGTAATCTTCTTTTTGCGGTGTGTTTGTTGAGTCCGATGAATTGTGGGTTTATGATCCAGCTTATCTATGAACAATATTTGATTCTTCTCTGAATTCTTTTATGTATCACTACAGCAATCAGCTACTTTGCCATCAGCCACGGCGGACGGCAAAGGCACGGATGGCGGACGGCAAAAGTGGACGGCAACGTATGGGACGACAAAGAGCTACATCGCCGTCCACTTCGGGCGGCTGACGGCAAAGGGTCCTTTGCCATCAGCTGCCGACGGCAAAGAATACTGATGGCAATAATTGCGGTGTTACTCCGTTAGGTGGTTAACGGCAATAATTCACCATGTATATATTCATCAATTGATCTACTTTGTCAATTTTATTACGTCCATGCAACCTACACTCTAATAGGTAATGATAGGTCCTAATCCCACCCGAGTATGTGTAGATTGGGTTCATTTTCCCAAGCTATGCTCCGGATCCGACACAAAATTTTGGCAGCACCTCCCCGCTGTTCTCCTGATACACGTCTCTGCAATAAACAGAGAGGATGTGTACCCGGAGAACAACAGGGGAGGCACTGACGAAATTTATGCGTCGGATCCGGAGCAAATCATATGGGAAAACGAACCCAATCTACACATACTCGGGCTATCCATGGATAGCATTGGACAATTTGAAAGAATCAAGGTTATAAATATGCAAATGCTTGCATATTTATAACTATGACACTTTCGAATGGGAGACACATATTGGTTACGCATACTGATGATTCAAGACACATATATAGCTAGCTACCAAATTTCATGTCATTTGTGCAAATAATTAATGGGGGAGAAGGACATGTCATTTGTGCTCACCCACGAACGAAGGGGCAAAGCTTGTCAAACGCACGGCGAGGTCGTCGAACACCAAATCTCGCAGCGATGAAACAACTGCAGATTTAAATCTACCCGATCAACACAATTATATATGATGTTTTTCATAACAAAATTGAAAAATATATGACCTAACTAATAACTCACAAATATATAAACCCGTCGGCCTCTGGAAGGCCAAAGAGCACCTTTTCGGGAGGTTTAGGGGGTCGGGGTGTCATGTCGGTGTCAGGGTGCTGTTTCGGGGTCAGGGTGTCGTGTCGGGGTCGGGGTGTCGGGGTGTGGTGTCATGGTCTGTGTGTCGGGGTGTGGTGTCGGGGTCGGGGTGTCGAGGTCAG